>NC_037688.1:24588113-24653179 GCF_003255815.1 Theropithecus gelada
TTTTTTAGAGACGGAGTCTCGCTGTGCTCCCAGGCTGGAGTGCAGTGGCGTGATCTCGGCTCACTGCAAGCTCCGCCTCCCGGGTTCACGCCATTCTCCCGCCTCAGCCTCCGAAGCAGCTGAGACTACAGGTGCCCGCCACCACGCCCGGCTAGTTTTTTGTATTTTTAGTAGAGACGGGGTTTCACCATGTTAGCCAGGATGGTCTCGATCTCCTGACCTCGTGATCCACCTGCCTCGGCCTCTCAAAGTGCTGGGATTACAGGCTTGAGCCACCGCGCCCGGCCGAATATTATTATTATTATTATTTTTTTTTTTTTGAGAGATGGAGTCTTGCTATGTTGACCAAGCTGGTCTCAAACTCCTGGCTTCAAGCAATCCTCCCATCTTGGCCTCCCAAAGTGCTGGGATTACAGGTGTGAGCCACCATACACAGCCTGAAATTTTTAATTTAATGTTGCCTTTTTTTTCCAGACAGAGTTTTGCACCTGTCGCCCAGGCTGGAGTGCAGTGGCATGATCTCAGCTCCCTCACTGCAACCTCCACCTCCTGGGTTCAAGTGATTCTCTTGCCTCAGCTTCCTAAGTAACCGGAATTACAGGCACCCACCACCACATTCGGCTAATTTTTGTATTTTTAGTAGAGACGAGGGTTCACCACGTTGGCCACACTGGTCTTGAACTCCCGACCTCAAGCCATCTGCCCGCCTCAGCCTCCCAAAGTGCTGGGATTACAGGCATGAGCCACTGCGCCTGGCCATGTTGGATAATTTCTAATATTCCCTTCCACTTGTGAGAAACTGTTAGTCTAAACCATGTTACTGTTCAATCTACTATTTCAACACTCTTCGTGCTATATTCAAAGAAAATTCAATTTCAAAAAAACTAGTAAGCACTGTCACTCACGATTATCAGCAATGCATGCATCCACAGTCTTTGTCACAACCACTGCAAGTTTAGCACTGGAAAGAGTCTCATGTGAATCAGATTCCAGTTGCACGAGAACTTGAGACAATACATCCAGTCCACCCACAGATACGAAGTATTTCTGAACATATGCTTAAAGAATAAAGTAGCAAAACTATTAATATTTCAAACAAGACAGCTGAATGGTTTTACTCAATTAATTTGCACTAAATATAACACTAACTTGGTCTTTTCAAATACTTTCTAAAAATCCCAAAATTAAAGAATTAAAAATCCAATCTATACCTGTGCATATACATAATCATAAAATAGATTATTTATTTACGTAAGTACCTTACTTTGACATAGTAAAACTATATGTATAGTACAGTATTTCTTGTGTATTAGAAATCTTTTTTGTTTCATGTAGTAAGAACTGCTCTATTTTGTAAGAATGGCATTATTAAGCTGCCCTCTGGGCCGAGCATGGTGGCTCACGCCTGTAATCCCAGCACTTTGGGAGGCCGAAATAGGAGGACTGCTTGAGTCAGGAGTTCAAGACCAGCCTGGCCAACATGCTGAAACTCCATCTCTACTAAAAACTTAAAAAATAGGCAGGGTGCGGTGGCTCACACCTGTAACCCCAGCACTTTGGGAGGCCGAGATGGGCGGATCACAAGGTCAGGAAATCGAGACCATCCTGGCTAACACGGTGAAACCCCGTCTCTACTAAAAATACAAAAAATTAGCTGGGCGTGGTGGTGGGCGCCTGTAGTCCCAGCTACTCGGGAGGCTGAGGCAGGAGAATGGCGTGACCCCAGGAGGCGGAGCTTGCCGTGAGCCGAGATTGTGCCACAGCACTCCAGCCTGGGTGACAGAGCGAAACTCCATCTCAAAAAAAAAAAAAAAAAGAAAAAGAAAATTAAAAATTAAGCTGGTCGTGGTGGTACATGCCTATAATCCCAGCTACTCAGGTGGCTGAGGCAGGAGGACCACTTGAACCCGGGAGGCAAAGGTTGCAATGAGCTGAGCTAACACTACTGAGTGAGACTCTGTCTCAAAACACAAACAAAAACAAAACAAAACAAAAAACCAAAAAGAAACCTATCCCTCAACAATATTAAACAAGTATTTCAATAGAGTTATAAAGAATATATTCATTCATTTATCTTGGTAATTAGCAAGCTGCCTATTTTCTGCAATCCAACGTAACTAATTCCTCAGATTGTTTGACTCCTCAAGATGCAAAGTAATTTAACTGTTCTAAAAGAGCATACATCTCATCTGTCATATTTACACCTAATTCTTTTACTTCTTGGAGCATAAAATTATAACACATCCCTGAGAGTCATAACAACTATTCCAAGCAAAGATTCAATGACCAGTATCTATTTTTCTAAATCTGAAGTCTTTTGTTTCCTAGTTGAAAATAATTCTGGGCTGGGCATGGTGGCTTATGCCTTTAATGACTACAGGCGTGCACCACCATGTCCAGGTAATTTTTGTACTTTTGGTAGAGACGCAGTTTCACCATGTTCCCCAGGTTGGTCTCGAACTCCTGAACTAAAGCAACCTGCCTGCCTCGGCCTCCCAAACTGTTAGGATTACAGGCGTGAGCCATGGCGCCCAGCCCAGAAACATTATTTAAGGGCAGGCAAACACTTTCAATATTATGGTGGCTCCAAAATAGACTTCTTTACTAGGAAGTATTTTCACTTTTTAAAAATCTTCAAAAAAAGAGGCTGGATGTGGTAGTAGCTCATGTCTGTAATCCTAGCATTTTTGAGAGGCTGAGGCAGGAGGATTGCTTGAATTCAGAAGTTCATTATCAGCCTGGGCAACATAGTGAGACCCCATCTCTAAAAAAAAAAAAAACAAAGTAAAAATTAGCCAGGCTCAGTGGTGTGTGCGTGTAGTCCCAGCACCTCAGGAGGCTAAGGCATGGGGATCACTTAGGCCCAGAGGTTTGAGACTGCAGTGACCCATGATTGTGCCACTGTACTCTAGCCAGGGTGACAGAGTGAATAAGACTCTAGCTCAAAAAAAAAAAAAAAAAAGGCATTTGTTAATGCTTAGATGAAAATGGCAGTGTGTTACCACAGATTCTTAGTTATAGCCTAAGTGACAAAAACTCAGGCATATAAGCAGAAGAACATCCTAGACCACATTTATTGTATACTGAATATTTTAGATTTTCTCTAATCTGTAGTTTACTGAAGGTAATGAAGTCCTATAACTATCACTCACTAAAGCTGGCTTTTAGAGATAAAGGGACTGTCAGGGTATCATGGAAATAGATTCCAATTTTTTCTGTAATTCTAGAGATATATCCTTTGCATGTGACACGAGTATTTGTTTCAAACACTTGACTACAGATATACGTTAGCAATGTGTGAAAGTTCTAGTTGTTCCACATCCTTTGCCAATATTTAGCATGATCACTTTTTATTTTTAATATGTTAGTTGGTGTGTAGTAATATCTCTTTGGGATTTTAATTTGGATTTCTCTGGTAACTAATTATTTCTTGAGCATTTTTTTTTCCCTGAGACAGAGTCTTGCTCTGGCTCTGTCACCCAAGCTGGAGTGCAGTGGTGTGATCATAGCTTACTGTAAGCTTGAACTCCTGGACTCAAGTGATTCTCCCACCTCAGCTTCCTGAGTAACTAGGACTATAGGTGCATGCCACCATATTTGGCTAATTTTTAAAATGTTTTTGTAGAGACAAGGTCTCACTACATTGCCCAGCCTGGTCTCAAACTCCGGGGCTCAAGCGATTCTCCTTCCTTGGCCTTCCAAAGCGCTGGGATTACAGGTATAAGCCACCATGCCCAGCCAATCTTAAACATCTTTTCAAGTGCTTATTTAATATTCACATCTTCTTTGCTAAAGTATCTGTTCAAATCTTTTGCCCACTTTTTTAATCATCAGGTTGCTTTTGTCTTCTTATCGATTTATAAGAGCTATTTACAAGTTTCTGGGTACAAATTCTTAATTAGATAAATAGTTCTCAAATATCTTCTCTCAGTCTAGCTTACCTTTCATCCTCATAGCAAGCTCTTCTGAAGAGCAAAATTATTTCAATTAAGTCCAATTTACCATTTTTTCTTTAGTTATTCATGCTTTTTGTGTCCTTAGAAACCTTTGCCTACCCCCAAGTTGTGAGAATTTTCTGCTTTTGTCCACGTTTTATATTTTCACTGTTACATTTAAGTCTATGAACTATTTCAAGTTAGTTTTTGTATACTGTATAAGGGTTTGGATTCATATTTTGCATATAGATATCCACTTTTTCTAGCATTATTTGTTGAAAATATCTTTTCCTCCACAGAATGACAATGGCATCTTTGTAGACAATCAACAATGATATATGTATGAGTCTATTTCTGGGCTCTCACTTTTATTTCCTTAATAGGTAAGTCTACAAGGCCGGGTGTGGTGGCTCATGCCTGTAATCCCAGCACTTTGGGAGGCCAAGGTGGGAGGATCACCTGAGATCAGGAGTTCAAGACCAGCCTGGCCAACATGGTGAAACCCCATCTCTACTAAAAATACAAAAATTATCCAGGCATGGTGGCGGGTGCTTGTAATCCCAACTACTCGGGAGGCTGAGACAGAAGAATCACTTGAAACCGGGAGGTGGACGTTGCACTGAGTCGAGACCATACCATTGCACTCCAGCCTGGGCAACAAGAGTGAAATTCTGTCACCAAAAAAAAAAGAATCTGTAAGTCTATACCTATACCAATGCCACGCTTTCTTGATTTCTGTATAAGTACTAAAATCAGGCAACATAGTCCTACGGTTTTATCCTTTTTTCCCCAAAAGTTTCAATTATCCTAGGCCCTTTGTATTCCATGTAAGTTAGAATCAGAAATATCTGCTGGGATTTTGCTTGAGAATTCCATGAATCTAGAGATGAATTTGAAAGTGACATTCTTACAATGTTGAGTCTTATAATCCAGAGTATTATATATATCATCAATTTATTTTCTTTTAATTTCTGTTGTGTGTGTATGTGTGTGTGTGTGTGTGTGTTACAGGATCTCCCTGTTGCCCAGGCTGGAGTGCAATAGCAGAATCATAACTCACTGCAGCCTTGACCTCCCAGGCTCAAGCAATCCTCTCAAGTAGCTGAGACTATAGGTGTGAATCATTACACCTGGCTAGTTTTTAAATTTTTGTAGCTACAGGGTCTTTCTATGTTGCCCAGACTGGTCTTGAACTCCTAGATTCAAGTGGTCCTCCTGCCTCGGCCTCCCAAAGTGCTGGATTATAGGCATGAGTCACTTCACCTAGCCTCTTATCTTTTTTCCAGTCTCAAGGGGAAAACATTAAGTCTTTCGCCATTAAGTGTGCTACTTGTAGTATTTTGTAGAGGTCCTATCACATTAAGGAAGTTTCCTTCTGTTCCTAGTTTACCATGAGTTTACAGATGTATGTTGAATTATGTCAAATGCTTTTCCTGCATCTATTGAAATTATCATATTGTTCTTCTTTTCTAGACTGTACATATGATGAATTTTCTAATGTTAAACCTATCTTGCATTCCTGGGATACATGCCACTTGGTCATAATGTATTCTTTTCCATATGCTGAATTAGATTTGTTAATATTTTCTAATGCTAAATTAGATTTGTTAATTTTTTTTAAGGATTTTTACATCTATGTTCTAGAGCTATTAGCCAACAGTTTCTCGTAATGTTGTTTCTGGGTTCTGATGTCGGTGTAATGCTGGCCTTACACGTTGGGAAGTGTTTATCCCACTTCTATTTCCTGGAATAATTTATGTGAAATTATTGGTTTGTTTCCTGAAATGTTTGGCAGAATTCGCCAATGAAACCATTAAGGCCTGGAATTTCCTAAGCTAAGGTTTTGTTTTGCGTCTTTGCATTGTTTTTTGTTTGTTTGTTGTTGTTTTTTAAGAGGTGGGTTCTTGCTATGTTGCCCAGGCTGCAGTGACTATTCTCAGGTATGATAATAGCAGACTATACCCTTGAACTTCCAGGCTCAAGTGATCCTCCCACCTCAGTCTCCCAACAGCTGGGACTACAGGCATGCGCAACCATGCCCAGGCTTGTGTTAAGCTTTTAAACTACAAATTTGACTTCTTTAACAGATATAGGAGTATTCAGGTTACTAGTTCTTCTTGGGTGAGCTTTGTTTGGTAGTTTCTATCTTTCAAAGAATTTGTCCAACTAATCTAAGTTGTAAAATGTCATGACATAAAGCTGTTTCTACTATTCTTTCATTACTCTTAATATCTATTAAGATCTATAGTGAAGTTATCACTCCTGGCACAGGTAATCTGAGCTTTCTCTCGTTACTTTGTGATCAGTCTGGCTAGAGGATCACTTTTATTGATCTTTTCAAAGAATTAGCTCATGTTTCAATTATTTTTCTCCATTCTGTGCTTTTCTCTATTTCACGATTTCTAATCTTCTCATTATTTCCTTTGTTATGCTTATTTTAACTTGCTTGGTTTGCTAATTTCTTAGGTAGAAGCTAATACGATTATTTATTTATTTATTTATTTATTTATTTATTTATTTATTTTTGAGACAGAATCTCTCTCTGTTGCTCAGTCTGGAGTGCAGTGGTATGATCTTGGCTCACTGCAACCTCTGCCTCCCAGGTTCAAGCGATTCTCCTGCCTCAGCCACCCGAGTAGCCGGGATTACATGTGCACACCACCACACCGGGCTAATTTTTTTGTATTTTTAGTAGAGACAAAGTTTCATCATGTTGGCCAGGCTGGTCTGGAACTCCTGACCTCAAGTGATTCCCCCACCTCAGACTCCCAAAGTGCTGGGATTACAGGTGTGAGCCATCACACCCAGTCAGAAGCTAGTATAATTGACTTGAGACCTTTCTTTTCTTATACAAGCCTTAATACTATAAATTTCCCTCTCAACACTGTTTTGCAGCATCACACAGATTTCTTTTAATTTTTTTTTTTTTTGAGATGGAGTCTCACTCTGTCACCCAGGCTGGAGTGCAGTGGCGTGATCTCAGCTCACTGCAATCTCTACCTCCCAGGTTCAAGAGATTCTCCTGCCTCCGCCTCCTGAGTAGCTGGGATTACAGGCACCCATCGAATTTTTGTATTTTCAGTGGAGACAAGGTTTCACATGTTGGTCAGGCCAACATGTGGTCTCAAACTCCTGACCTCAAGTGATCCACCCACCTCGGCCTCCCAAAGTGCTGGGGTTACAGGTGTGAGCCACTGCATCTGGCTTTTTTTTTTTTTTTGAGACAGAGTATCATTCTGCTGTTGCCCAGGATGGAGTGCAATGGTGCAATTGTGGCTCACTGCAACTTCCGTCTCCTGGGCTCATGCGATTCTCCTGCCTCAGCCTCCCAAGCAGCTTGGATTATAGGTGTCTGCCACCAGCTCAGCTAATTGTTGCCACCATGCCCAGCTAATTTCTGTATTTTTAGTAGAGATAGGGTTTCACCATGTTGGTCAGGCTGGTCTCGAACTCCTGACCTCAAGTGATCTGCCTGCCTCAGCCTTCCAAAGTGCTGGGATTACAGGCGTGAGCCACCATGGCCGGCCTAATGTTGTATTTTCATTATTATTCAGTTAGAAACATTTTATAATTTTCCTTATGATTTATGCATAGACTCATGGATTTTAGTACAAGTTGTTTAATTACCAGATATTTGGGGCTTTTCTAGATGTTTTGTTTTTATTCATTTCTAATTTAATTACCTTGTGATCAGAGAACACACTCTATGGGTATTTAGTCTTGCTATTTGGTTTCTCCGTTTTATGAGAGTATCTGGGGAGATTAAAAAAACGATGCTGCTACGACCATCTTCCCAATATCCTCCTAAAAATATCCACTTTTAAGATTTTCTTATCTTTAAGAGTCTAAATACATCCAAAATAACCCAAATTACAAGAACTCAATTGATTCAATACTAAATTCAATAGTTTTTATTATGCTTTGAAATGTTTCTTCAACTATGACCTAGAAAATAATGAATACTTACTGTTATTTGCAAGAGTGAGTCCAATAAATGAGCAAATAGGGCGAATTATCTCAGGTTTCATGCAATTTTTTAGCCATTCATTAGCATGTGGAAAAAGTGAACAGCAAAACATTTGATTCTCATCTGAAAGAAGACAAAGTCAATCATGATTTAATATGACAATTGGAAAACATCAGTTTTCATTTGTTTTTATCTTTATTTTTATATTTAAACATTACAGATAGTTACCATTTTGAGGATTGTTGACACAGACACACAGAGTACTACACACTGAAGACCACAACTGATAACTCTGGAAAACATTTTTATCTGACAAATCCAACTCACATTTTGAAATAACTGTCCTATTAGGTTAAAAAGAAAAGAAAGTAAATTAATACAAATGTGTTAAGGTCCTAAGTAATTAATAATTAACAAAAAGAAATTTGTATTTGTTTACCTGAATAACCGTGACAGAACTGTAATACAACCTGTTTCTCTCACAAGTGTCTGTCCGGTCCCTTAAAAAAATAGCCATATAAAAATATGAGTTTTATTTACAAATAGTCTTGCAGAAATGAATAACAGTTAAGTTTTATTTTAATAAATAAATAACTTTTAAACAACTTTAAAGTATTACAAAGTATAACATAGAATTACTGTGGATAAAAATCTGTAATCAAGATTATTATGAAAAATATGTCACTACTGCTTAGAGACTAATTGCATTCAAATTTCCTCTAAAAATTACAAAACTCTTACTTTGCATCATGGTTCTGTGTTACAGTATCAAGATAAGTTCCAAAATGGAAAAATAAATAAATTCAACGTTTTCTAGTTTTTCCAAAATAAAACAAAATCTAGAAACATTTTTTTTAAAGTGCACACCTGGCAAGAAGGCGACTCCTCAGGCCTCTCTGGCAAGAGGCTTAGCTGAATTGCCTGAGCCTGCTCAGACTAGCATTGTGCCTGGGTCTGTGACCCTCCCCATGGAAACAATAACAGCAGAGGACTAGAGGGGTGAGGGACCAGCCACTGCTAGCAGAAGAAGGTAAGGCTTGACTCCTCCGCTTCAAAGGATACAACCTGATGCCTAGCTTCCCTGAGGCTGCCCCACCCCCACCCAACACGCTGGGGGTTTGGGCCTTGAGCTCTACAACCACCTAGACGTCCCCCTCTATTGATGCCCATACCATTTCCCCTCTAGCAGGAAAGGTGGCATGAGAGAGTCTGCTGGTACTGAATATGGTTGTTGTGCTGGAACCTGGGTGACATAGGAAAGGGGCTACACCGCCTTGGCCTCCCCAAGTGCTGGGGTTACAGATGTGACCCACCGTGCCTACCTAGAAGCATTTCTTTTTTTTGAGACAGGGTCTCGCTCTGTCACTCAGGTTGGAGTGCAGTGGCTTGATCACAGCTCACTGTAGCCTCAATCTCCAGAGCTCACTCAATTCTCCCACCTTAGCCTCCCAAGTAGCTGGTAGTACAGGTGTGTGCCACCACACCCAGTTAATTTTTCTTTTTCTTTTCTTTTTTAATTTCTTTGTAGAGACAAGGTCTCACTGTGTTACCCAGGCTGGTTTCAAACTCCTGGGCTTAAGGTATCCTCCCACCTTGGCCTCCCAAAATGCTGGGATTACAGGGATGATCTACCACACCTGGCCTAGAAACATTTTAAATGCTTACAGAATTTCTAACAATTTGAAGAATTAAAATTTTAAACAGTTAAAAAATAACTGAGCAGTAAGTATACGGGAACATATTATCTTTGCAACTTTTCTGTAAATCTAAAATTATTCCAAAATAAAAACGATCACTGGTTTATACTGTAAACACTGTAACTAAATGGTCAATTCAGCAGAAAATCAACTAAACTAATTCATTAAATGCCTCTCTTTTTCTCTTTAAACCTGTTACCTTTCAATGCTAAGCACTATAAATTACTTTATTATTTCTTAAAATTAATAAGTATTGAATTATTAAATACATGCTAATAATCCACCTTTCTTTAAACTAGTATTTCTCAGAGGTGAAGTTAAAAAAAGACACTGGGGCCGGGCGCGGTGGCTCAAGCCTGTAATCCCAGCACTTTGGGAGGCCGAGACGGGTGGATCACGAGGTCAGGAGATCGAGACCATCCTGGCTAACACAGTGAAACCCCGTCTCTACTAAAAATACAAAAAACTAGCCGGGAGAGGTGGCAGGCGCCTGTAGTCCCAGCTACTCGGGAGGCTGAGGCAGGAGAATGGCGTAAACCCAGGAGGCGGAGCTTGCAGTGAGCTGAGATCCGACCACTGCACTCCAGCCTGGGTGGCAGAGCGAAACTCCGTCTCAAAAAAAAAAAAAAAAAAGACACTGGGCCAGGAGCAGTGGCTCACACCTGTAATCCCAGCACTATTTGAGACCAGTCTGGCCAACATGGTGAAACCCCTGTCTCTACTAAAAAATCCAAAAATTAGCTGGGCATGATAGCATGTGCCTGTAATCCCAGCTACTCAGTAGGCTGAGGCAGAAGAATCACTTGAACCAGGTGGCGGAGGTTGCAGTGAGCCGAGATCATGCCACTGCACTCCAGCCTGCGTGCCACAGCGAGACTCTGTTTCCAAAAAAAAAAAGATATAAGAACTCAAATAAAAAATTAATAATGGCTGTTCCAATTGATTAATGTTTTCAAATATTCATAAGAGAATGTACTTACTATTATTTGAAACCAGAACCAAAATAACATAAACAGACATTCTTTTCAAATTTATGTTTGAATCATTAGATAAGAACCAAGTTAAGTCTTCAAATAACTCTGAAGTACACAAAGTCTGCTGACAGTAAACTGAAATATAAAATATAATTTTAATTTCAATGCATTGTCACAAACATGCTTTAAAATATGCTGAACAAAATAAAAAATTACCTAACTGGGGATGGTTCTTAACCAAATCTCATGTAATTGATATTTATTAGTCATACAACAAAATTTCTGACAAACTGATACGTGCTTACTCAATTAGCAGACCAAAGCAGCAGTATATTAATCAAAAGTACTTAATCTAGGCTCCAAAACACATACTGAAATCCCCTAGAATTTACAATAAAAAACTTATCGGAATAAAAAATTAAATAAAATTTAGCAAAAAAAAAAACAAAACACACTTTAAAGGATGAGTAACAAAACATAGCAAGAAAAGCAATTCAAGAAAATTCAGAAACCTGCTTTAGAAAACAGAGGGACAAACAATATTTGAGATATGTTTTGACTTTCCTAGAAATAAAAATCATTTCAAGAATCATACTATCTGATAGTTTTTGTGTGTGTGTCCTAATGCAATAGGCAGAATTTTACAAAAATAATATAGACATAAAGATACAATCAACATTTTATCCAGTTCCTAGAACCAGCTATTAGGCCCTATCTCAAAGGCAAGGACTAAGCCAGGCACAGAAAGACAAACATATTCTCACTTATTTGTGGGATCTAAAAATCAAAACAATTGAACTCATGGAGATAGATGATTATCAGAGGCTGGGAAGGGTAGTAGAAGGTGGTGGGTATGGTACCAAAAAAAAAAAAAAAAATGAAGAAAGAATGACTAAGACTTACTATTTGATAGCATAACAAAGTAACCATAGTCAATAATAATTTAACTGTACACTTTAAAATAACTAAACAGTATAATTGAATTGTTTGTGTAACACAATGAATAAATGCTTGAGTGGATGGAAACCTCATTCTCCACGACGTGATTATGCACTGCATGTCGGTATCAAAACATCTCATGTACCCTATAAATATATACACCTATTATATAGACACAAACATTAAATTTAAAAAAAAAAAATTCAAGGACTATATCTTACTTATCCCTGTATCCCCAATGCCTTGCACAAAGATTGCTTCCTAAAAGACTTTTTTTTTTTTTTTTTTTTTTTTTTTTGGTGACAGGGTCTTACTCTGTGGTCTGTCGCCCAGGTTAGAGTACAGTGGCATAATCTTGGCTCACTGCCACCTCCACCTCCCAGGCTCAAGTAATCTCTCACCTCGGCCTCCCAAGTAGTTGGGACCACAGGTGCATACTACCATGCCCGGCTGATTATTTGTATTTTTGGTAGAGATGGGGTATCACCATGTTGCCCAGGCTGGTCTCAAACTCCTGAGGTCAAGTGATCCACCTGCCTCAGCCTCCCAAAGTGCTGGGATTATAGGTGTGAGCCACCATGCGCCTGGCTGATGAAGAAATATTTAATAAATAAAAATATCAGAATATAAAGTTGGTCTGACAAACCAATGGTTTATATTCAACCTCATTTTAGATGCCCTGCAGAAAAGTGTTCTTGCCAACATGAATTTCTATACCCACACATTACATGGCTGTGGGTTATCTTCATCCTTTGATCTGGAAAGATGAAACAGAAAGGAAAGGACAGGGAAAAGGGAAGGTAAAGAAAAAAGGGAGAGGAGGGGAAGGAGAAAGGGGAAAGGAGGGGTGGAGAAGGAGAGGAGGGAGGGGAAGGGAAAAGAGAGAAAGAGAAAGAGAAAGAAGAAAGAAAGAAAAGAAAAGAAAGGAAAGAAAAGAAAGGAAAGGAAAGGAAAGGAAAGGGAAGAAAAGAAAGGAAAGAAAGAAAAGAAAGAAAAGAAAGGGAAGGAAGGAAGGAAAGAGGAAGCAAGGGAGAGGGGAGGGAGGCTGGATAAAAATTATTCAAACGTGTAAAAAAAAGAAAAGAAATTAACTAAAAAATTAGTTTTGAGTATACTGTTAAAATATAACACAATGCTTAAAGTATAATGAAATGAAGTTTTATATTTTACCATTTTTTTCTGCAATAGCTCCTAATGTATATAAGGCTGCTTCTTTTACCATGCTATGTTCACTTGACTTTGCAAGATTTTTTACAAACATCAAACCACCAATTTCCCGAAAATAAACACTTGCATTACCTGTAGGATATGCAGAAAAAAACAAAATAGAAATGATATTTATTTTCAATATCCTTTCAGGGATAAAATAAATCACATGAAGACAGTAACATGATATGTAGAATAAATGAATGGAAGATAAAGAACTATGCTTATTTGATATATCATAGTACTAAAGAACTAGAATCACAGATAAAAATTCACTATTATATCTTACTGTTTTGTTGACAAATTGAATGAATAGTGACCAAAGCTTCCTTTTGTGAAAAAGCATTGTCCATTTGATACTTTAGACACTCCAATAATAAGTTCAGGTCAGTCTTCATTTCTAAAGAACAACAATGTCATTATTTTAAACCAAAAAGTTTATTTCAAAAACTAACCATTAAAATTTCACTTACTAAATACATATCTTTGGAATGGTCAACTTTTAAAGTAATAGGCATGTATTACTTTTATAATCCAACAACCATGTATTTTTTTAAAGATGTTCTTTTTTTTTTTTTGAGACGGAGTCTCACTCTGTCGCCCAGGCTGGAGTGCAGTGGCGCGATCTCCATTCACTGCAAGCTCCACCTCCCGGGTTCACACCATTCTCCTGCCTCAGCCTCCTGTGTAGCTGGGACTACAGGCGCCGACCACCGCGCCCGGCTAATTTTTTGTATTTTTAGTAGAGACGGGGTTCCACCGTGTTAGCCAGGATGGTCTCGATCTCCTGACCTCGTGATCCGCCCGTCTCGGCCTCCCAGAGTGTTGGGATTACAGGCGTGAGCCACCGCGCCCAGCCTAAAGATGTTCTTTAAATAAAAGAACTTAAAATGAACTTCTTATAGTTCTTTGAGTTTCCCTTTTTATAAATACAGGAATAGAAAGTCATAATATTATTCTTTTTAAGTAAAGCTACACTGGTTTAAATATCTGTCATTTAGAAAAAAAGTGGATAAAAATGAAAATACAACATATGAGAATTTGTGGGATGCTATGAAAGCAGTATTTAGGATGAAAGGTCTCAGATCAACGACGTCAGCTACCACCTTAGGAAATTAGAAAAAGAACAAATTAAACCCAATATAAGTACAAGAAAGGAAATTATGAAGATCTAAGCTGAAACCAGTGAAACAGAAAACAAATACAGAGGAAGTTCTTTGAGAAGAGCAACAAAACTGATAAACTTCTAGCCAGATGAATTAGGAAAAAAGGAGTAAAGACACAAATTACCAATGAGAAATGAGAGAGATGGCATTAGAAATGAGAGAGATGGCATTACCACATTCCACAGATATTCAGAAGATATTAAGGGAGTACTATGTACAATTTCACACCTATGGATTCAACAACTGAGGTGAAATTACATCACCAAAACTCACCCGAGAAGAAAAAGACAACTTGAGTAGTCTTATGTCTATGAAAGAAGTTGAATTAAGAGTTAAAAACTTTTCCACAAAGAAAACTCTGGGTTCAGATGATTTCATTTGCAAATTCTACCAAACATTTAAGGAAGGAATAATATAAATTCTACTCAAATTTTTTCAAAAGTTTAAGAGAAGGAATACTTCCCAACTTATTCTATGAGGCTAGTATTGCCTTTATACCAAAACAGAAGCCATTAGCAAGAAAACTACAGACCAGTTTCCCTCATGAACATACATGCAAAAAGTCTAAACAATTTTAGCAAATTGAATCCAACAATATATTAAAATAAAAAGACATCACGATTAAGTGGGTTTACCCCAGAAATACAAGATTGATTTATGATCTGAAAAAAATCAATGTAACAAAACAGGAAAACCTTTGGTCATCTCAATGGATGTAAAAACAGCATCTGATAAAATTCCACATGCATTCCTGATTAAAGAAAAATATTCCGCAAATTTGGAATAGAAAGGAACTTCCTCAACCTGGCAAAGTGCATCTACAGTTGAAAACCCTACAGCAAACATCATACTTAACAGGAAAGACTGAATATATTCTCTCTAAAACCAGGTATAAGACAAAGATGTTTGCTCGTAACACCACTCCTATGTAACATTGTCCCAAAGAGTCTAGCCAGTGCCGTCAGGTAAGAAAAAAGAAATAAAAGGCACTCAAATTGGCAAAGAAGTACTTGAATTTGCATACAACATGATCTTCCACATAATTTGATGGAATCTACAGAAAGCTACTAGAATAAGTGAACTAAGTTTTCCAGATAACTCTTTAATACATAAAAACAGATTATACAGTCAAATGTTGCTTAATGATGGGGATACATTCTGAGAAAAGCATCATTAGGTGATTTCATCATTGTATTAACATCATAGACTTTACTTACACAAACCTAGATGGTAGAGCTTACTACACATCTAGGTTGTATGGTATAGCTATTGCTCCTAGGCTATAAACCTACGCAGCATGTTACTGTATTGAATAATATAGTCAATTGTAATACAATGGCAAATTTTTGTATATCTAAACATAGAAAAGCTATAATACAGATTTTTTTAAAAGGTATATCCAGAAGCTGCTCTGGGTGCATCAGCAAGTGGCGAGTGAAAGTGAAGGCCTAGGACATTATTGTACACTACTGTAGACTTCATAAACACCGTAAATTTAGACTACTCAATTTATTTTTAAAATATCTTCAATAATAAAATAAACTTAGCTTATTGTAACTTCACCACACCCAGCTAATTTTTTTTTTTTACAGAGATGGGGGTCTCACTATGTTGCCCAGGCTGGTCTCAAACTCCTGGCCTCAAGCAATCCTCCCATCTTGGCCTCCCAAACCACTGGAATTATTTATAGGTGTGAGTCATCATGCCTGGCCTATCTTTATCTTTTAAAAAAACTTTATTAAAACTAAGACACAACACACACATTAGCATAGGCCTACACAGAGTCAAGATCATCAATATGACTGTCCTTCACCTCCACATCTTGTCCCACTGGAAAGTCTTCAGGGCAATAACACACACGGAACTGCCATCTCTTGTAACAATCCCTTCTTCTGGGATACCTCCTGAAGGACCTGCCTGAGGCTGTTTTACAAAATTTTTGTTTATAAGTAGAAGTAGTGTATTCTAAAACAACAATAAATAGTGTAGTAAATACATAAACCAGTAACAGAGTCATTATCAGGTATTATGTACTACACATAACTGGATTTGCTATAGTTTTATACAACTGGCAGTATGGTAGGTTTGTTTACACCAGCATCACTGCAAACATGTGAGTAACGTGTTGCGCTTACTATATTACAATGTCACTACATGAAAGGAATTTTTCAGTTCCATTATAATCTTATAAGACCACTGTCCTATATGAGGTCTGTTGTTGACTGAAACATCATTATGCAGCACATGACTGTATTTCTATATACTAGCAATAAACAAATGGAAATTGAAATTTTAAAAACCACCCCATTTACAATATAGCATTGAAATACTTAGGAACAAATTGACAACAGAGGTGAGACATACACCAAAAACTAAAAAATACTGCTGAGAGAAATTAAAGACGACCAAAATAAATGCCATTATATGCCATGTTCATGAGTCAAAAGACTAAATATTGTTAAGATGTAAATTCTTCCCAAATTGGTCTATACAATCAATGTAATCCCAGCAGGCTGTGTGTGTGTGTGTGTGTGTAAATTGACAAGCTGATGTCAAAATTCATATGGAAATGCAAAACACTTACCATAGCCAGACAACACTGAAAGAGAAGTATAAAGCCAAAGGGCTAACTCTACCATATTTCAAGACTTTAAAAACCTACAGTAGGCCAGGCACAGTGGCTCATGTCTGTAATTCCAGCATTTTGGGAGGCTGAGGCAGGCAGATCACTTGAGGTCAGGAATTTGAGACCAGCCTGGCCAACACAGTGAAACCCCATTTCTACTAAAAAATACAAAAATTAGCTAGTTATGGTGGCACGTGCCTATAATCCCAGCTATTCGGGAGGCTGAGGCAGGAGAATCGCTTGAACCTGGGAGGTGGAGGTTGCAGTGAGCCAAGATCGCACTGCTGCACTCCCTCCACTCTGGGCAAACAGAGCGATATGCTATCTAAAAACAAACAAACAAACAAAAACCCTACAGTAATAAAACGAGTGTGGCACTGCCATCAGCATAGACAAAAAGATCAATGAAACAGGACAGTACAGAAATAAACCTACACAAACCCATGAGTTTTTACAAAGTCATTGCTAACAAATAGTGTTGGAACAACTGAATATCCATACTCAAAACAACAGCAACAAAAACTCTTGAATTCATACTTCGAAACACATACAAAAATCAACTCAAAATGGAATGCAATCTAAATGTAAAATCCAAAACTATGAATTTTTTTTAAATTTTGTTTTTGAGAGGGAGTCTTGCTCTGTCGCCCAAGCTGGAATGTAGTGGCGCGATCTCATCTCACTGTAATCTCCACCTCCTGGGTTCAAGAGATTCTCCTGTCTCAGTCTCCCGAGACTGTGCCTGGCCAACTAAGAAACTTTTAAAAGAAAACATGGGAGAAAATCTTTGTAACCTTGGGTTAAGCAAAGATTTCCTAGATATTACAATAACAGCAAAACCCACAAAATAATAATGAACTAGGCTTCATAAAATTAAAAACTTCATTGTTTTAATAGTGTCTTCTACAGCGCAGCAAAGACAAGCCACAAACTGGAAAATCTTTGCAAAGAACATATCTGATAAAGAACATGTAGCCATCTAGTGTACATTCTGTATGTCAATTAAAAAACAAACAAAAAGAACATGAGGCCAGGCACAATGGGTCACATCTGTAATCCCAGCACTCTGGGAGGATGAGGCAGTAGTATCTCTTGAGGCTAAAAGTTTGAAACCAGCCTGGACAACAATGTAAGATCTATCTATGCAAAAAAAAAAAAAAAAAATTTTAAATTAGCCTGGCGTGGTGGTATGTGCCTGTAGTCCCATCTACTCAGGAAGCTGAGGTAGAAGACTGCTTGAGGCCAGGAGCAGTGGCTCATGCCTGTAATCCCAGTATTTTGGGAGGCCGAGGTGGGCAGATCACCTGAGTCACGAGTTTCAGATCAGCCTGGCCAACATGGTAAAACCCCCATCTCTACTAAAAATATAAAAATTAGCTGAGTGGGGTGGTGGGCGCCTATAATCCCCCGTGCTTGGGAGGCTGAGGCAGAAGAACTACTTGAACCTGGGAGGCAGAGGCTGCAGTGAGCTGAGATCGGGCCACTGCACTCCAGGCTGGGCAACAAGAGTGAGACTCTGTCTCAACAACAACAAAAAAGTACTGCTTGAGCCAGGAGTTGGAGTCTGCAATGAGCTATGATTGTGCCACTGTACTTTAACCTGGGTGACAAAGTGAGACACTGTCTCAAAAAAAACAACATATATCTAGAAAATATAAAGAACCATGAAAGCTCAGCAACAGAAAAACCAACAACCAGATAAAACAGCAAAAGATGTGAACACACTTTAACAAAAAAGATAAATAGATGGCAAATAAGAACATGAAAATATTCTCAATATCATTAGTCATTAGGGAAATGCAAATTAAAACCACAAGGAGATGCCATTACACACTCACTGAACGACTAAAATTTATGACTGATCATTTCATATGTTAGCAAGGATGTGAAGGAACTGGAACTCTCATATACTGCTGGTGAATATGTAAAATGGTACAAAGATTTTGACAGACAGATCAGCAGTTTCATAAACTGTTAATGTATACCTACATTTGATTCAGCCATTCCACTCCTAAGTATTTACCCTAAAAAGGGGAGATATATGTCCATACAAATGTTCACAGCACCATTATATGTAATAGCTAAGAAGTGTAAGCAATCAAAATGCCCATCAGCAGACGAATGGATAAGCAAATCATGGTATAACTATACAATGGAATACTTAGCAATAAAAAAAGAATTATAGATGCATGCAACAACACGGATGAATCTCAAAATAATTATGCTGAGTGAAAGAGGCCACATAAAATAGAATTCATACTGTATGATTCTATGTACAGAAAAAATGCAAATAGTCTATAGTAACAGAAGGCAGATTAGTGAGTGCTTGGGGAAAAAAGGCTCTAGGAAAGCACAGAAGGTAGGGATTACAAAGGAGCAGGAGGATACATGCACTATCTTGATTTTGCTGATGGCTGCACGGCTACATACCTATACCAAGCTTTATCAAAATGTAAACATTTTGTTTATAACTAAACAGCAAACAATAGACAACTATTTTCCTATAAAGTTCTTTAGTATAGTTTTAAAAACAATTTCTTCTCTTGATTTTAAGGATTTAAGTCAAATGGCATATAGATTTTGAAATAATGCTTGAAGTACATTTAGAGTAGTAGGCTGGGCGCAGTGGCTCACACCTATAATCCCAGCGCTTTGGGAGGCCGAGGCGGGCAGATCACCTGAGGTCAGGAGTTCGAGACCAGCCTGGACAACATGCTGAAACCCCGTCTCTACTAAAAATACAAAAATTAGCTGGGCATGGTGGTGGGTGCCTGTAATCCCAGCTACTCAGGAGGCTGAGGCAGGAGAATCACTTGAACCTAGGAGGCAGAGGTTGCAGTGAGCCGAGATTGGGCCATTGCATTCCAGCCTGGGCAACAAGAGCAAGACTCTGTCTCAAAAAAAAAAACAAAATGAAAAAAAGTTAGAGTTCTGAAAGATATAGGATGAAGGGTGGATATAATATAGAGGAGCACACTAAGAGAAATTAAGATGTATCATCAATCAATATAGTACTTAGTCTCACTCTTTGTTTTGTGGGTTTTTTTTTTTTTTTTTTTTTGAGATGGAGTCCCGCTTTCTTGCCCAGGCTGGAGTGCAGTGGAGCAATGTCGGCTCACTGCAACCACCGCCTCCTAGGTTCAAGTGATTCTCCTGCCTCAGCTTCCGAAATAGCTGGGATTACAGGTGCCCACCACCATGCCCGGCTAATTTTCTGTATTTTTAGGAGAGACGGGATTTCACCATGTTGGCCAGGCTGGTCTCAAACTCCTGACCTCACATGATCCACCTGCTTCGGCCTCCCAAAATGCTGGGATTACAGGCGTGAGCCACTGCACCCGGCCTGGTTTTTTTTTTTGTTTTTTTTTTTGAGATAGAGTCTCACTCTGTCACCCAAGCTGGAGTGCAGTGGCACAATCTTGGCTCACTGCAACCTCTGCCTCCCTGGTTCAAGCAATTCTCCCACCTCAGCCTCCCAAGTAGCTGGGATTACAGGTGCGCACCACAACGCCCAGCTGATTTTTTTATATTTTAGTAGAGACAGGGTTTCACCATGTTGTCCAGGGTGGTTTCGAACTCCTGAGCTCAGGCAATCCACCTGCCTTGGCCTCCCAAAGCATTGGGATTACAGGCATGAGCTACCGCGCCCGGCCATAGTCTCACTCTTGAAAGAAATTCAAATGTCAATTTGTTTCAATGAAATAATTCATGACAAAATTTGTTAGTGAAAACCATAGTACAAAGGTTATCACTAAGATGTTTTTAGCAATAGCAAATATTTATTTATCATTTTGGACACTAACAGACACCATAAGAAGGTAAGTTTGACTCTATGGATACCAATAAGCCACATCAACAACATGCCGAAGAAAATTTTTGATGGAGCGTAATGATTTTCAGTTCTGGGCACAATGCAGGCAGGATACAAAAGACTTTTATTTTCTTTTGAGACAGGGTCGCACTCTATTGCTCAAGTGAGTGAAGTGGTGCAATCACAGGGCACTGCAGCCTCAACCTCCTGGGCTCAACGGATCCTCCCACCTCAGCCTCCTGAGTAGCCAGGAATACAAAATTAACCACGCCTGGCTAATTTTTGTATTTTTTTAATAAACAGGGTTTTGCCATGTTGCCCAGGCTGGTTTCGAACTCATGAGCTCAAGCCATCCTCCCACCTCGGCCTCCCAAAGTGCTGGGATTACAAGCGTGAGCCACCATGCCTGGTCTGCAAGAAACTTCTTTACGTACTCCTCCATTCCCTTCTGTACGCCTTTCTCATACTTTGATATCTCCTATCATAATCCTTCCCTTCCCAGCCAAAGCATCTCCTGACATCATAACTATCATATTTCACCTTGGTTTTTATCTTGTCTAGGCAAAATAACCTAGTTCCTTCAGTAACTACTGAATAAAATAAACAAGCAAATACTGAAGGGAATACAAAAAACACAAGCAATCAAAGAAAATTTGATAAACTGGACTTAAAATTGTAAACCTTTATACCTCGAAAGACACTATCGAGAACACAGAACAACAGCCCAGTCTAGAAAAAAATATCTGAAAATCTGTTATCCAAATAAATAGGGGGCTTGTGTTCAGAACAGATAAAGAATTCTTAAAACGTAATACTAAAATCACAATCTAAAGTGTGGAATGGATTTAAATAGACATCTGTCCAAGGAAGATAGATTGCCAATAAGTATATGAAAAGATGCTCAACATTCACTGGTCATTAGGCAAATGCAAATCAAAACCACAATTGGATACCACTTCACCCTGTTGCTAAACAATTGACTGATGGGAGCTGATAGATAAATACTCTCACCCCTTGGCTGGGATGACTCTCAGGGACATGACTCTAAACTGGCTCCCAGAGTTTCCCAGTGGGCTTAAGCTCCAGTTATCCATAATAATAACTTATTTGATAACATATTCTCTGTCTTCTTTCTCCTGTCTCATTTCCCCACTTTCCAGCTAGTGTTTCCTGGGATCACTTTCTGAAAAAAGGTACTTGCACTCAAATCTTTATCTCACAGTCTACTTCTGGGAGCAACCTGAAGACTTAAAATGGAAGAGAGTGAGATGTGGGACTGAGGTTGGAGGTTTTATAAATGGTTTGAGAGGGGAATCACCAACAGTTATCTCTTCTCTCTCCAGTTTTCAACTTCTCTCTCTCCAGAATCTCCATTCCCTCTTCAGAAATTCTCCTGTCTTTTATAACACTTTCTTGACATTACAACTTTCCTCTAGCTACTGCCATATATCTTACTATTTATTTATTTATGAATGAATGAAAGGGTCTTGCTCCGTCACCAAGGCTTAAGTGCAGTGGTGCGATCATGGCTCATTGTAGCCTTGACCTCCCAGGCTCAAGTGATCCTCCCACCTCAGCCTCCCAAGTAGCTGGCACTACAAGTATGTACCACCACGCCCAGTTAATTTTTAATTGTTTTTGTAGAGATGAGGTCTCACTGTGTTGCCCAGTTTGGACTCAAACTCCTGGGCTCAAGTGATCCCCCACTTTGACCTCCCAAAGTGCTGGAATGATAGGAGTGAGCCACTACACCTGGCTGATCATATATGTTTAGTCAAGCTCTTAAAGAGTAAGCAATTCATACTGTGTCTTCAGATCTTAATTTTCCACTCAAATATAAACAGACTGCAATCTGGTTAAAATCTATTAAGTTTACCGTTAACATAACAAATCACATCCTAAATGCAAAATGCAGTGGAAAATTCAGTCCTCAGCTGTGACAGCTGACATTTTAGGCTCTTAAGCAACCTCTTTCTCATGAAGCATTCTCTCAAGGTTCTGATTTCAAAGATACCACATTCCTGACTCTCTTTTCACCTTTTTGAAATGTTTTTCTCAGACTTTTTTTAGGGGCTCTCTTCCTCAGCTAAAACCTTATATGACAGTGTGTATTAATGAACACTATTCTCCATCCTTTTCTCTCTGGTTAACCTCCTCCATGCCCATGGATTCAGTTTCCATCTTTCTGGGAACAATTCTGAAATCCGTACCTTCAGGCATCCTTTGATGGTGGTCTTCTCAGGTTCCCATTATTCTTGTATACACTGACATTAAATCAACTATCACGTGAAATTCTAATTGTCAATATGTCTTTTCCCGTTAGAATGTCAGTTTCCTGAAGCCAGAAATTATGTGACAGGCACAGAGTAGTGCCCAATATTTATGTAAATGGCTGAATGATTCTTTCATTTCCTGAATCCTGTCAAATAATCTACAGTATATCCTACCAATACAAAACTCATTGCAGATATATGATTCAATTTCTCACCTTGTGTTTTCTTTGTGTCTTCACTTTCCATGCTTGTCTATATTCTTTTTCTTTATATTTCGTCTATAAGATAAAGGTATTTTCTCAATTTAAATCAATGTTTGAGAATAGCAAACATATAAGTACAAATGGGTGGGAAAAATTGTTTTCCTGAAGCCAAAAGACCAGGGAATTACAACTTTTAAAATAATAATTAAATTTAATTAACTTAGTTAATAAGTTGAATCTGCAACTTATTAGATGTGTGCTATCAAGCAGGTTGATTAAATTCTTTGAGGCTCTGTATCCTCAGCTGTAAAATAGAAATGATATTCCTATTTCACAGAGTTGTTACAATAATTACATTTAAAAACATAAACATATCAGGCATTTTTAAGCACTATATGCATTCAAGAAATTTTATTAAGCAAATGAATGGGTGACTGGATCTAACTGGACCTCTTAACTGGTCCCACTCCCTTCCTTTTTTTTTTTTTTTTTTTTTTTTTTTTGAGACAGCAGGGTCTCACTCTGACGCCCAGGCTGGAGTGCAGTGGCTTGATAACGACTTACTGCAGCCTTGACCTCCCAGGCTCAGGTGATCCTCCCACGTCAGCTTCCAGAGTAGCTGAAACTACAGGCACATGCCACCACACTTGGCTAATTTTGTAGAGATGGGTTTTCGCCATGTTGCCCAGGCTAGTCACAAACTCCTGGTCTCAAGCAATCCACACACCTCAGCCTCCCAAAGTGCTGAGTTTACAGGTGTGAGCTCCCACACCCAGCCCCCACTTTCTTATTTTCTTCATGGAAATCTTCATCTCATAGTTTCAGATTAGGGACCCCTCTTACCTATGAGAGGTTTACAAAACACACACACATACACTTTAGACTGGCCTTTCTCTTCACAAGCTAAATACTAAATTAACAACCCATGTTTATTTTTGACATGGTATGGTGAGATGGGATCTCACTATGCTGCCCAGGCTGGTCTCCTGAACTCAAGCAATCCACCCACCTCAGTCTCTCAAAGTGCTAGGATTACACACTTGAGCCACCATGCCCAGCCTAGAACCATTTTTAAAATAACCGGCAACTGTGATACGACCTCTCACATACCCTACTTTAAAATGCCAAACTGATTAGTTAGAAAAAATGCCTTAGAGTCCAGTTAACTTCTTAGAGCAACAAATCAGGATTCATAGAACTCTAAAATTCTTATTTATTCCAACACTATGTTGTTAAAGAGAGATATCCAATTATCCATTTATAGAACAAGGCCTTGTCTCAAAAAGAAAAAAAAAAAAGAAAATTCTTAAGCACAAAGAAATGTTTAAAGAAATAACAAATGTAAAAATCTTTTATAAAGTACTATACAAATGTACAGGTATATTATTTTTGCCTTTTTTTTTTTTTTTTTTTTTTTTTAAGAGACAGGGTCTCAATCTGTCACCCAGGCTGTAGTGCAGTGGCATGATCTTGGCTCACTGCAGTTTCAAACTCCTAGGCTCAAGTGATCCTCCTGCCTCAGCATTCCGAGTAGGTGAGTCTACAGGCACACACCACCACACCCAGCTAATTTTTAAATATTTTTGTATAGACAGGGGTTTTGCTGTGTTGCCCAGTCTCGTCTTGAATTCCTGGCTTCAAGGGATCCTCCCGTCTTGGCCTCCCAAAGTGCTGAGATTAGAGGCATGAGTCACCATGCCTGGCCCATTTTTTAACCTAAATATTACATTAAAATAGAAGTAGGTATGTTATAAGTCCACAAGATAGGATATTATTACAAGAATATTCACATTTACTAGAAATGTTCAATAGCAAAGAAAAATGCTTATGTTACAAAGTTAACCAAAAATAGCAAGACTCAATTTAATCTACAGTATGATCCAAAATAGAGGTAAACATAAAATAAGACTGGCTAGAAAGATGACATATTAACACTTGTCTTTAGCTGGTGGTTCTATGGGTTTTATCCCACCATTTTCTATTTTTCACAATTTTTATAATAATAACAGCTTTTAAAATTCAGTAAATGCCTATTGAAGCTAGGCTCTGTTCTTTACACCTTATGAATATTCTTTTTCGTCTCCACAATAACCTTATGAGGGAATTATAAGGATGAAGATACATGAGGAGAGGGCAAATAATTTGACTAACTTCAAATTGCTAGTAAGTGCCAGAGTTAAAATGGGAACCAAGAAAATCAGGCCAGGGCCTACACTCTTAACCACTCTTATACTGTCTCCCGTACATAAATACATATTGCTTTTCAACAAATGGGTTAAGATTTGGAAAACAGGCCGGGCGCGGTGGCTCAAGCCTGTAATCCCAGCACTTTGGGAGGCCGAGACGGGCGGATCATGAGGTCAGGAGATCGAGACCATCCTGGCTTATACGGTGAAACCCCGTCTCTACTAAAAAATACAAAAAACTAGCCGGGCGAAGTGGCGGGTGCCTGTAGTCCCAGCTACTTGGGAGGCTGAGGCAGGAGAATGGCGTGAACCCGAGAGGAGGAGCTTACAGTGAGCTGAGATCCGGCCACTGCACTCCAGCCTGGGTGACAGAGCAAGACTCCGTCTCAAAAAAAAAAAAAAAAAAAGATTTGGAAAACATTACTAGATTTAAAAAAATGAACTCTTTAGAAAATGGAAAACTGTTATCATATATGGATGTTTTTGTTTCATGGACAACTTTAAGGACTATATCCTTAATTTTAATTATCCAATCTATTCTGCTTTTAATATAATTTTTAAGAGGGGTATGTATAATTTTTTTTTTTTTCCAGACAGTCTCACTCTGTTGCCCAGGCTGGAGTGCAGTGGTGTGATCTCAGCTCACTGCAACCTCCATCTCCCAGGTTCAAGCAATTCTCCTGTCTCCGCCTCCCGAGTGGCTGGAATTGCTGGAATTACAGGCACGCACCACCATGCCCGGCTAATTTTTGTAATTTTAGTAGAGACAGGGTTTCACAATGTTGGCCAGGCTGGTCTCGAACTCCTGATCTCAGGTGATCCACCCGCCTCGGCCTCCGAAAGTGCTGGGGTTACAGGCTGAGCCATCATGCCTGGCCTACGAGGGGTAATGTATAACTTTTAAACCTAAATGCTTTGAAATTAAAACTGACCACTCACATTCTTTTCTCCCTTTGTTTTTATACTTTCTTCTTATAAATGGTTACTTTGCACAAAAAGAGTTTGCCAAGTACTTGGTAGCATTAACACAAGTCATCTATTTACTTGAGAAGTGCTTACAAACACCCAAAGCAAAGGAAAAGTTATAACTTTCAAGGGACTGATAATCACAAAATTATATTTAAAATTATAAACAAGTATATTCTCAAGAACAAAAGCATCTGCCATATAAAGCAGATTATGAAGTGCTTTTAGTAATTTAGTGAATATATGTACTGTCACAAACAAGATTTCAAAATTCTTTACTGTATTCTCACAGGAAAAAAAGGATTTTTTTCTGGATGACAGAACCTCTCCCACTTACACGTTTCACTCAGCCCACTCCCCAAAACAGTAAACTCAAATTCAAATTGCAGTAAGAAAAGTAGCTGAATATTACTCGTTTACTTGATTTACAAAATGTATACCAAAAGCTTTTGAGGGGCCAGGAGTGGTGGCTCGCGCCTGTAATCCCAGCACTTTGGGAGGCCGAGGTGGGCGGAAGACTTCAGGCCAGGAGTTGGAGACCAGCCTGGCCAACATTGTGAAACCCCATCTCTACCAAGGAAAAGTACAAAAAGTAGCTGGGCGTGGTCACGCACCTGTAATCCCAGCTATTTGGGAGGCTGAAGTGGAAAGATCCCTTGAGCCCAGGAGATGAAGTTTACAGTGAGCCGACATCATGCCACTGCACTCCAACCTGGATGATGGAGGGAGACCCTGTCTCAAAATAAATAAATAAAGAGAAAGAATTTTTTTTTTTTTTTTGAGACAGAGTCTGGCTCTGTCGCCCAGGCTGGAGTGCAGTGGCGCCATCTCGGCTCACTGCAACCTCCGCCTCCCGGGTTCAAGCGACTCTCCTGCCTCAGCCTCCCGAGTAGCTGGGATTACAGGCGACTGCCACCACGCCAGGCCAAGAAAGCTTTTTGAAATCGAAATATTATCCCAATATATCAGAAAGATAAATGGCATCTTTTTGTGTAAGGCTGGCAAAGCTGATAATCCCACCACTAAATTGTTGTCAGCTGATACCCAGCTTGCAATTATATACAGAGAAAATACCCTCTAAAGAAGACTCAAGAAAGAAAGGGCAAATTTGTTTTCGAGCGTTTAAACGGGTGAAGAGAACAGTCATTCAGGTCCCAGAAAACGCACTGTGGGTACCCGGAGTCAGCCGGCTCTGCAGTATGATCCCCCCGAGCCCAGAGCATAAATCCTCAAGGCCTCCTCCCGGGTTCCACAGGTAACAGACACGTAACCTTTCCAAGGCGGTGGCGCTCACCCCGCCCGGCTTCCTGCCCATTCAGCCCGCGGCCGGCTCACCTACAGAGCTGGAGGAATTCCTTGTGCAGAGCTTAGGTGGCCCCTCCAGGCTCCTCTCTGACCACGGCTCGCAAGTCCTGCGCGGGAGCAGGGCACTGGTGAGCGGCGCGGGCCGCTCGAGAGCCATCAGCCCCCTCAGCAGGCCCTCGCCGTTCAGGTGCTGTGGGACATGCCGCCTGGCCCTGGCTCTGAGAAAAGACCTCAACGGTGGGTCCCACCCTCTCCACACATCAAAGTCACCAGGGGAGGCGCCTGGGGAGTCAGAAGTGAAATAGGGGCGAATACTGCCAGGCTCTACACGCCTCTAAATGGTTCGTGATAACTGTCTCTTCCCGCCAAAGGCTGTGGGGACTACAGCTGGGGCCTGGCACCTACTCATAAAGGCCCCGTTCCCCCAACTCGACTCTTCTCACGTGAGCTAAGAAGGGCCTGACGGGACGGTAAGACATCCTGGCCGGCCCAACCCGCCTTCCACAGGCGCCAACATACGGAGTTTCCAAGCGCAGTAAGGCAGGGCCCCAACACGCGGGAGCGAAGGCCGTGGCGTCTACCCTCAAGCGGGGGCTTCCTCCCTTTCTTCATCACCGCCCACCTGCCACGACGCTCGCTAGGGTTTCCCGCCCAGCAGTCCAGGCCCACGTCCGTGGGAGGGACTTCCGGCCGGCACGCCCACTGCCCCTGCACGGAGCCTTAACGCTTCCGCGGGTGCCCCAGATTGCCAAGGGCAATAGGGTGGCCGGTGTCCTGGATGCAAGATTTTTAAGAAAGCTACAATTTGAAAGAGAAATCTAAGCTTACCGCCCCCGGTTTTTAGGGTTTTTACCTCAGAGGAGCATTAGTCCCAAAATTAGGGGACTGTGCACGTGGTTGACGAGGCCTGGCTATGGGACAGTAAACGCGAGGCACGGGGCGGCAAAGCCCCACCTCCCTTCCACCTGGCATCTGTGCTGTGCACTGTGCGTTCTCCCTTTTGTTGGGCACCTCGCTAATGGTCACTGCAGCCCACAGAGGCAGCCAGGCCGCCACCTCACCGGGGGACTTCCGGAGTTCGGTCCAGGCGGACTTATCTGCACCCGGACCAAAGGATCAGAGTGGAGCCGAGGCCTAGGCCTGTCCCTTGCCTCTTCCGCCGTAAAATGCAGTCCATGGGACTGCCAGGCGATGAAGGCGAGGGGAAGGTCCCCGATACAGTGAAGAACAGCCAAAGAATGGCTGACACATTAGGGTGTGGAAAACCAAGTCCCTGTAAGGTACCCTAGCATATCTAACAAGTTCTCAGGAGACGCTGGCCTCAGAGACAGCTGCAGCAGGTTAGTGGCCTTAGATATTAAGAGTCATGAACCACGGACCACGTTCCTCAGCCCTAAGTATTAATACATCAAGTCAAAAACCGGGCACTGCCCCTACTTCTGAATTCTGGATTTCCACTCCGTTTGCATCTACTACTTCCTTTTTTTGCCCTCTAAAATGCTGGTGAATGCTATTAGTCCCATGTGACTAAATTTAAGAGTATATATGAGTGGAATGACCCCATAAAATTTCAAGAAGTAGGTTAGGCAGCCAAAACTTTAGTTAAGATAACACTACATACAAGGGGATGGTCTTGTTTTCTGGGAAAACTACATATCCAGAAATAATTTCTTTTTAAATTCTATTCGTTTTAACAAATGATGATGGTCCTAAAATGTCCATAGCTAACATCTGCACATGGCTTAAATTAATTATTGAAGATGGTAAGAAAAAAAATTTTTTTAACTATCTCTAATAAAACACAAGGATAATCTATGACAAGTAACTTTGAAATAGCAAGCCAATATTGATGCTCAATGAGAAATGGATAGGATTCATTTTCTAGGAAAATGACTGTCTCCTTTCCCCTCCCCACAAAGAACAAGACTACATTATTACAAATGAGAAAAATGTTTATTAAGAAAACAATTTAGCAGCTCTCCTTTAGAATTTTACAGACTAAAGCACAACCCGAAGGCAATTACAGTTTCAATCATTAACACACCACCTAAGGTGCTTACTCTACAACTGGAAAGTTGCTGAAGTTTGTGACATGCCACTGTAAATGTAAGTATTATTAAAAATTACAAATTGTTTGGTGATTATTTTGATGACCTCTTGAGCAGCAGCTCCTGAAAGGAAAAAGGAGAAAAGCAAATCTCTGAAAAGAGTAAACTTCAAGAGTTATATAAAAATACTCAATTCTGTAAAGAAACCTTCCCTTTTCAAAAGCAAAGGTGTTTGAAAGTGATCCAAAACAGATGCAGTTAGCTTACTGAGTCATATCAACATAAAAGCCTGTAATTCTTTTTGTTATTAAAGGAAATCTAAGCAGTAATGTGGTTGACCAAACTTTAAAGACTACACACAGGCATAAAAGATTCTCAAAGGACACCCTACTGCTGCATTTGAATTTTACCTTGTATCTGTTTTATAATAAAAAAGGAGAAAGGTGTATTTGTTCTGAATGCATTTGTAATTTAGGAAGGATCTATATTAAATATCGCCAGACTGCTATATTTACTCAAAACAAAAAAACTACTAAGAAAAAAGTTGTGCATCTTCTATAACCTGAAGATTCCTCTCTCCCAAATATTCATGGACTGGATAGAATTTTTCCTTTTTTTTTTTTTTAGACGAGTCTCACTCTGTCGCCCAGGCTGGAGTGCAGTGGCGTGATCTTGGCTCACTGCAACCTCCTCCTCCCAGGTTCAAATGATTCTCTTGCTTCAGCCTCCTGAGTAGCTGGGATTACAGGCACCTGCCACCACACCTGGCTAATTATTTTTGCATTTTTAGTAGAGATGGGGTTTCACCATGTTGGCCAGGATGGTTTCGAACTCCTGACCTCAAGTGATGCGCCCACCTCAGCCTCCCAAAGCGGAGGCCTTACAGGCATTAGCCACTGCACTCGGCCAACTGCATAGAATTTGAGACTACTGTGCACCAAATACTGTTCTAGGCAGTAGGGTTACAGTAAGGAAAAAAGACAGAGAGAGATAATTTACAAATAAATAGAATGTGTAGTATGTCAACTGACCATAGGTGCTAAGGAGAAAAAGCAAATAAGGGGGATATAAATACAAGAGAAGGGGTTCGTCTTTTAAATAGGGGAGTCAGGGATGGCATCACAGAGAAGACAGCATTTGAATAAAACCTGAAGGAAGTGAAGGGATATAATGGCACTGTGCAAAATGATTACAGAATGCATAGAAGTAAAAAACAAAAACAAAAACACAAAAAACCTTCAATTTATACTTTTTTCTGCTATTGGCAAGTCATCCAGTCCATCTATCCGGCTATACCTCTTCTTAGATTCTGGACTGAATCTGAATAAATAATAATTTGCCCTTTTCTGTGAATTGGCAGTTAACTTTGCTATTTTGGCACAAGAGACTACTTGGTTTTAGTTTAAAATAAATTATTCCGAATCAAGCTTTATTTTGGATTTGCTCAGAAAATCATTTTCTTAGGTCTATATGATTCATTCACATTTTGAACACTTCAAATATTAATCAAACCTAAATCTGCCTTTAAAACATTCAACATCTAGAAGGAAAATGCCACAAGCAAATAGCTCATATTTTTTTGAGGGGTGTTACAGACTGAATGGTTCGTTTCCCCCTCAAATTCATGTTGAAATCCTAACCCCCCAGTGTAATTGTATGAGGATAGGGCTTTTGGTAGGTGATTAGGTCAAGAGCGTAAACCTTCATGAATAGGATTAGTGCCCTAATAAGAGACCCCAGAGACTTCTCTTGCCATTTTTTTTTTCACCATGTGAGAACACAGAAGAGAGAGCTGTCTATGAACAGGAAATGGGCACTCACCAGACCTGACCATGCTGGCACCCTGATCCCAGACTTCTGGCCTCCAGAACTCTGTGACACATTTTTGTTGTTTATAAGTCTATGATATTCTGTTACAGCAGCCCAAAGTGACTAAGACAAGGGGGAAGTAGAGTGAGGGAGGGAAGTAAGGGAGCTTCTATGAAAGACATGTCATTTTTGAGTTGGGTCTTGTGGAACATGTAGGTTTTGGACATGCAGAAAAACATATTTTTAAGGCAAATAGGTCCAGAGGAGCAAAGATCTAGGAGCAGGAAATCAAAGGGCATGCCTGGGAGGAAAGCAAGTAATATGATAAAATCAAGGCTAGAAAGGCTGAGTGGAACTAAAACACAGGGATTTTTAACATCAAGCCAAGGTCCCTGGACTTGCTTGAAGGACTGTCGTAGAGTGTATGTGTATTGGTGGGGCAGGCGGTTAGTAAAAGGACACAATCAGAGCTATGCTTTAGAGGGATTAATGACTCTTTAAGGAGTTTAAGTTGGATGGCAGTGGGAGAGATGGAAGGCAGGGAGACCAGTATAGAGGCAACTGAATAAGTATCCTAACCTGGGCAACATAGTGGAGCCCTGTCTCTACAAAAAATTGAAAAATTAGTCAGGCTCGCTGGCACATGCCTGTAGTCCCAGCTATTCAGGAGGCAGAGGCGAGAGATCACTTGAGCCCAGGAGTTGAGGTTGCAGCGAGCTATGATGGCATCAATACACTCCAACCTGGGCAAAACAGTGAGACTGTGTCTCAAAAAAAAAAAAAAAAAAAGAAATATAACATCCTGCTTCACTGACCTCCCTAATTAAAATAGCTAGACGACACAACTTCGTATTAAAATAGTAACTGTACTACGTAACAACAGGTGAGTCTTCTCATATATGGAACTCACCCCCCAAGAACGCAGCAATGGTATGTGGCTCAGCAGCTCCATATCGGCAACTAGAGGAGATCACAGAGACATGAATTTTGATTAGCCTTACGACAGGTGTGGAATCATCTCCTAGATACCCTAAAAAATACTCACAATTCATGGACATAATCATCTTTCACCATTACAGATAAACCATATTCCTGAAGGAAGCCAGTGAGACAAGACTTCAACTTTCCTATATCTTCTTCAACTTGATAGTTAGATACCCCTAAAAATAAAAGTTAGTTTTCATTAAAATAAATGTGATCGAAAATTAATGGCCAATTCCTTTATTTAATCTAGTTTCAGATATTCTAGTCAAAATATGTATGAAACTGAAGAACAAAAATAACAAAGTATGAGACCAATATTTGCAAATATCACAAACCTATAATCAGAGACCAACTAAAACCTAGTAAAAATTTGAATTTAATTAAATCTTTGTTAATTGCATCATACTCACTGTCTAGAAGAGCATCTGGCACACAGTGCTTAATAATTATTTGATAGAAGAACTTAATGAATGAGAAAGTAATGTCCTACTTATACCCTTTATAAAAGTTATTCTCCAATTCTAAAAGACTAAATGATAAATGACACTGAGGACATAAAGCTATTAATAATAAGTAACTTTTTTTTTTCTTTTGAGAGAGAATCTTGCTGTCACCTAGGCTAAAGTGCAGTGGTGCAGTCTCGGCTCACTGCAACCTCTGCCTCCCGGGTTCAAATGATTCTCATGCCTCAGCCTCCCAAGAAGCTGGGACTACAGGAGTGCGCCACCACACAGCTAATTTTTTCTATTTTTAGTTTCAGTGTTTGCTACACTGGTCTCAAACTCCTGGCCTCAAGTGATCCACCCACCTTGGCCTCCCAAAGTGCTGGGATTACAGGCATGAGCCACCATGTCTCGCCAATAATAGGTCACATTTATTGAGCATTAACAGATGCTAGACACTGTTTGAAGGACCTTATATATATATTAATTGAATGCTCAAAACAGTCCTATGAAGTAGATATCGTTATCTCCATTCATAGAAGAGAAAACTAAGGCACAGAAAGATTAAGTTACTTAGCGCATAAGTGATGCTGTATGACTTCCAACCTAGGTCATAAAAAGCCCTGTAACTTCCACTTGGGTTTTTTTGAATGGTAACTGCAGAAGCCAACTGAGATGCTAAAAGGAAGTCCAAGCTAGCCACCTGAAGAGTGATACCTGACCAGCCCCCAGCTATTCCCACTGTTCTGACTAAGGGGCTAGTTACATGAGTAAAAATGTCTTCTTGCATGTCTAACTCAGTCAGTTAAGCCTTCAGAATGACTCCACCCCCAGGCATCAAGCAACTGCATGCCTCCTCAAGGAGAACTGCCTGAAACCAGGCAATCCACAAAATCACGACACTATTTATTGTTTTAAACCACTAAGTTTTTTTTTTTTTTTTTTTTGAGACGGAGTCTCGCGCTGTGTCACCCAGGCTGGAGTGCAGTGGCGCGATCTCGGCTCACTGCAAGCTCCGCCTCCCAGGTTCACGCCATTCTCCTGCCTCAGCCTCCGAGTAGCTGGGACTACAGGCGCCCGCCACCACGCCCGGCTAGTTTTTTGTATTTTTAGTAGAGACGGGGTTTCACCATGTTAGCCAGGATGGTCTCGATCTCCTGACCTCGTGATCCACCCGCCTCGGCCTCCCAAAGTGCTGGGATTACAGGCTTGAGCCACCGCGCCCGGCCGTTAAACCACTAAGTTTTGAAGTGGTTTGTTATGCAATAGATAACTGAAATAAATTCTAATCAAATAATACAAATAAAGCAATACATATTTGGTGTTTATTCTTTTTTGTTTCTTCTAGTTAGCTTGCTCATGAGGGCTATAAACTCTGGGCCAGGCACAGTGGCTCATGCCTGTAATCCCTGCACTTTGGGAGGCCAAGGCAGGAGGATCACTTGAGGTCAGGAGTTCAAGACCAGCCTGGCTAACATGGTGAAACCCTGTCTCTACTAAAAATACAAAAATTAGCCAGGCGAGGTGGTGGGCGCCTATAATCCCAGCACTCAGGAGGCTGAGGCAGAAAAATTGTTTAAACCCAGGAGGTGGAGGTTGCAGTGAGCTGAGATCCCATCACTGCACTCCAGGCTGGGCAACAGAGAGAGACTCCGTCTCAGAGGATAAAAAAAAAAAAAAAGACTATAAACTCTGGAGACACACTGCATCAGATGGAGCAGCAGGTTTTATGATACTCCTAGAATGTGTTGCTATGCAATAATCCTGCACAATTAAAATTATCATCCCGAAGAGAAATATTCTGAGCAACCTCAGATCTTTGAGATTATGCCAATTCTCCAATGACTACATTCACTGAAGAGAAAAAGTAGATACTAAACAAACAAATTCCTACATCTTCAGAGTTCTTGAGTTCAGAAATTACTAGCATACTTTTTTTTTTTTTGAGACAGAGTCTCACCACAGTCACCCAGGCTGGAGTGCAGTGGCACAATCACAACTCACTGTAGCCCCAACTTCCCAGGCTCAGGTGATCCTCCCACCTCACCCTCCCGAGTAGCTGAGTCTACAAGTGCACACCACCATGTCTGGCTAATTTTTTGTATCTTCAGTAGAGATGGGGTTCCACCATGTTGCCCATGCTGGTCTCCAACTCCTGGGCTCAAGCAATCCGCCTGAATCAGTCTCCCAAAGTGCTGGCATTACAGGTGTGAGCCACCATACTATGCCTGGCCAGCATATTTCTCGTGGCTTTCCTATTCCACTAAATTAAACTCAGTGCGAGTCTTAGTAGCAAACTATGGAGAATGACAGAAAAAAGTTTTCTTCTATATATATATTCAACCAACATTCCCCTATAATAGTTTAGAATCGAACACTATTTTGCAAATAAACTTAAAAAACAAAAGGTGGCCAGGCGCGGTGGCTCACGCCTGTAATCCCAGCACTTTGGGAGGCCGAGACGGGCGGATCACAAGGTCAGGAGATCGAGACCATCCTGGCTAACACGGTGAAACCCCGTCTCTACTAAAAAATACAAAAAACTAGCCGGGCGAGGTGGCGGGCGCCTATAGTCCCAGCTACTCGGGAGGCTGAGGCAGGAGAATGGCGTGAACCCGGGAGGCGGAGCTTGCAGTGAGCTGAGATCCGGCCACTGCACTCCAGCCTGGGTGACAGAGCGAGACTCCGTCTCAAAAAAAAAAAAAAAAAAAACCAAAAGGTATTTCCTCACTGGGGAACGTTTGGGGTGTAATCTGTTTACAATGTGAAATTCAAGCAACACTATTATAAATACCCTGAGAACACTTTCAATTTAAATGTTTTATTGAAGATTTATTATATCTGGTAATTCAATTGCTATTCTTACCTGGATATCTACCATGTTGTTTATTAAATCTATCAACAGCCCGTAACATTAAGTACAACACTATTTCATTATCTGGATTGTCCATGCTAGAAACTGAAAGGAAAAAAATTTCAGTTTAATTTGATTAATTTGCAATATAATAAATAATAAAGGGCTGAATTTACTATATACTTGAGTTTCAGGACTATTAGTTGGAGTCACACAATCTCTACTAAAGTAGTAACATACTGACTTTAACTCATACATATTATACAATGGACTCTGTGACCTAAATATGACTTTATACATACATTAAGTTTCATATAATATATACATAAATTATAATTACTTAGATAAGCTTAGAATAAAATTAGAATATGAATATTTACATTCTCTTTTATATTATCACCATATACTCAACACTATTTTACGCAAAATATTTATATCGTTTAATTAAAATTAACCCAGAATCAGAAGGCTATTATACTTACTAATTTCATCCTTGTTAATTGTATCCAAACCATATTCTTCTGCTAAGGATCGACATCTTACCACTCGAAGAAATGCAGAATTGCTGCCTGAACAGAAGAAAGATATTCTGGAAGTAATGACTGTGACAGGTGAATATTATGAATCACAGGTGACTTTAAGAACAGAGAATTATGTGTATACCTTTCTCAGACATGAGAATGTGAAGAAATGTTTTGTCCTTGGCTCTAATAGCAGAGAAAGCACTAGAACACAAATCACCTTAAATTCACATCCCTGGCACTACAACCAGTTCAGAAGCGAGTAAGGTGATGGCCTCTCTGAACCTCAGTTTTCAAGCGTAAAATGGGGATGATACTGTTTACCTTTGAGAATTGTTCTATAGATTAAATGTGACACCTTGTATAAAGTGCATCTCTAGCACAATGCCTGATATGGCTTTACCAATAATAGTTTTCATCATTATTATGGATAAGTAGTCCTAAAAGAGAGAGGTTTATGAATTGTACTCTTGATATATGTAATGACTTTTTTTAAGCTTTGTATTATTGAAATTTCCAAAAATGCCCCAAAGTAGAAGAGAATAATAAATGTTCAAGTACCTAGCATCAAACTTTCGATCTAGTAGTATATAATCTAATACAGCAAATGCTAATTCAAGATTAGTCTAATAGAACAAACAAGGTGCAAGATTAGTTGTGGCAGAAAACATTAAAACTGAGCCTAAACAGACATTGTGGAGAAGTCATAAAATGGAAAGCTTGGATAAATCTATTTTAAGGATGGGGAGCTTGCAAAATATAAACTTCCACAGGACGTAGGAGCAGTAGCTACAGGGAGAAATCTTCAGATGGCATGCACAACAGATTGAGTATTTTGAAACTGACTCTTAAATAAAAGAAAATGCTTTTGGCCTACTGAGGAGTTACTGAGAGACTCCTACGAACCTAACCACTCTGAAACTAGATGGCAAAATTCTTAACTCCATTACAGTCATTTAACACAGATCAAAATGAGTATTTAAACCAATATTGTCAATGTACACGTGACTCAAGATTTCACACCCAAAGTCTTCAGACAAAAAAATTTCCTAAATTACTTAATATTTAAAAACTGAAAATACTGTATTAATGGCAATTTTCAATTAACTGACCATCATGCCTTTTTAGCATTGCCACAGATAAACATGCTCTACCTCTGATTCAGTCTTAAAACACTCTCCATTTATTATGGGAGGAAAAAAAAAAAAACCTTACCCAATAATTATCTATATCACTGAGGCCATGGAACACTTAAAATTTCAACCATTCAAAATACCTGGGAACATTCCCTGTGGCACATTTCCATCAAGCAAAATAAGGAAATTAATTCAAGGGGACTTACAGAGTAATTTTAATTCTTTCTCTGAAATGGACTCTGGTGCCTGTAAAGAGATAAATACAGATTCTGTTCCAGTTTAAAAGACAAGATTAACAAAGGGTGCGGCACAAAGCCAATCACTGTGAGATGGGGAGGCTTTCTCCAAGAGCTGGGAGAGCACTTTAAAAATATCTTGTTTCCTTATCACAAGCTCTCCCATTAGGCAGGCAAACGAGAGCTCCCCCTAAATAAACAGAGCTAGTGCCACACCCTCTGTCTCTAAACCCTTTCTGGCTGGAGTTATGTGCTCAGGCCTGTATGGGCACAGTGTGCCCAGCAGCTTACCTGGCCAATGGACTGCAGCAATTTGGCAACATGATTACCCACAGCGGCAGCATCCTTCTTTGCTTTTTCACGGTAACTGAAAAAGAACAAAAAGCAATTATTAACAAATTTTTAAATTAGCAAAATTTAAATTGTTACCATGAACAAAAAATTTATTTCCTTTTCATGAAAAAACACAGGCCTGACAATGTATGAAATGTGAAAATGCCAGGGAAATGCTATCAACAGCACCTATGAGTAGCTGGGAATCTTTCCAGTGTTAGTGACAGACTCTCAGTGCCCACTAAAACCCAGGGTCCCTCTAACAGCACCCAACTTAAAAACTGCCCTCCTAGAGGGATCTATGATTTAGGCTCTGTGACAGAGGACCTAAAAAATACGTTACTGAAGAACATGACTTATCTCCTGGAAGTCAAGTCCAAGGAAAGTTAAATACATTAAGACTGTTCATCTCCAGTGTAAAACTTTTGTTTTTGTTTTTTGAGACAGGACCTCGCTCTGCCGCCCAGGCCGGAGTGCAGTGGTGCAATCCTGGCTCAATGTAGCCTCAACTTCCCACACTCATATGATCCTCCCACCTCAGTCTCCCAGGTAGCTGGAAATTCAGGTGCATGCTACCACACCCGACTAATTTTTGTCTTTTTGTACAGACGGAGTTTCACCATGTTGCCCAGGCTGGTCTCGAACTCCTGGGTTCAAGTGATTTAAAAACTGAAAATACTGTATTCATGACAATTTTCAATTAACTGACCTTCATACTTTTTTAGCATTGCCACAGATAAACATGCTGTACCTCTGATTGTTTTAAAATACTCCCCATTTATTATGAGAGGGAAAAAAAACCCTTATCCAATAATTATCTATACTACTGGGACCATGGAAAACGTAAAATTTCAATCATTTAAAATACCTGTGAACATCCCCTGTGGCACATTTCACCACCTGCTTTGGCCTCCCAAAGTGCTGGGAATACAGGTGTGAGCCCCTGCACCCGGCCATAAAACTTCTTTAGGTCTATTTACCTTTCACCCTCTAAAAATCATTAGTGTTCAGGCTGACTACCTCCCACGTAAGGTCATACTTCTTTCTACCCTCAATTGACCTTCCCCAAGTTTTAAGTAGTTGAACTCTTAGGCTAGGACAACAAACCAAGATTCTTTCAATGGTGACATGATAAAGAGTGCAATCTGTCTGGGGAACAGAGATCATCTCTATGTGACATTACTTGGCCCCCAAAGAAACCAAGCCAGCAGACCTGGATTCTTTGCACCATGCCCTAACTATATGAGGGTAATATTCATTGAGATCCATCCCTATGATAGTCTATCTGGGTTCAGGCTAGTGATACCTGGATAGCAAGGTGTCTAGTTATAGACTATAAATTATGAAACATTAAGATAAAAAATTCATCAAACACGTCATGGTTTTAAGTTACAAATAGAAGGCAGTATAGGGCCATGGCTAAGAATACAGGCTCTGGTGCTGGGTTTTCTGGGGTTCAAATCTTGGTTCTGCCATTTACCAGCTATCTGATCTTGTATAAGTAACCTTTTCAATACCTTAGTTTCTTCAAGTGTAAAATGGGGACAATAACAGTATCTCTCTCTCTCATAAGGTTGTTGTGAACCTTGTGTGTATATTAAATTACTTAATACACATAGTTCATAGCACAGAGTTAAGTGACCAAATATTAAGTTTATCATGAGGTAGGGAAAAAAAAAAACTCTGCCTCCTAGGGATATGTGGTAATTCTGTATTTCCCATTCAATTTTGCTTTGAGCCTAAAAAGAATCATCCCTAAGTTGTTTGTTTGTTTTTTTTGAGGTGGAATTTTGCTGTCGCCAGGCTGGAGTGCAGTGGTGCGATCTCAGCTCACTGCAACCTCCACCTCCTGGGTTCAAGCGATTCCCCTGCCTCAGCCTCCCGAATAGCTAGGACTATAGGCACGCACCACCACGCCTGGTTAATTTTTTGTATTTTTTTTTTAGTAGAGACAGGGCTTCACCATGTTGGCCAGGATGGTCTTGATCTCCTGATCCGCCCGGCCTAAGTTTCTTTTTTTTTTTTTGAGACAGAGTCTCACTTTGTTACCCAGGTTGGAGTGCAGTGACATGATCTCGGCTCACTGCAAGCTCCACCTCTCAGGTTCACGCTATTCTCCTGCCTCAGCCTCCCAAGTAGCTGGGACTACAGGCGCCCGCCACCACTCCCAGCTAATTTTTTTGGATTTTTAGTAGAGACGGGTTTTCCCATGTTAGACAGGATAGTCTTAATCTCCTGACCTTGTGATCCGCCCACCTCAGCCTCCCAAAGTGCTGGGATTACAGGCATGAGCCACTGCACCCAGCCTGGCCTAAGTTCTTTAGCTTATTTTTACTTATTTATTTATTTGAAACAGGGTCTTGCTCTGTCACCCAGGCTGAAGTGAAGTGGCATGATCATGGCTCACTGCAGTCTCAAACTCCTGAGCTCAAGAGATCCTTCTGCCTCAGCCTCCCGAGTAGTTGAGATTAAAGGCACATGCTACCATGCCCACCTAATTTTTCAATTTGTAGAGACGGAAGTCTCACTGTTGCCCAGGATGGTCTCAAACTCCTGGACTCAAGCAATTCTCCCACCTTGGCCTCCCAAAGTGTTGGGATTACAGGCATGAGCCACTGCAGCTGGCCTAGTTTATTTATAAGCAATGAGGTTATAATAAACTTTCATTTGATTTCTGATAGGATGATAAAATGTTTATCTCTAATATAATCAGACTTTGTATACTACATAGTTTGAAAACAGTGACATACACGTTTTGCAGTTTTATATATTTGCCTGAATCTGCAATCATATCAGGGATTGTGCCTCGAACAGGTAAATTTCCTTGACCCTCTTTGGCCACAAATTCCTTTAAGGCACGAGCTAAAATCCAAAATGATGGAGTCTAAAAGAATAAGAAAAAATTAACATTAAGCGGCGTTTTACTTTGACCCAAAGGTTTAGACAGCAATGTTTTTACTTTTGTTGTTGTTACCTGTTTGGTGATATTTATGCAGCGATCATCATTAAATATATCTTCAATACTGCTTGGGATCTAACAAAGGAACATGAAACATTTACTTACACAGTATTAAGAATTTGCCCATCTTTATTTTCAGTGCTATTTCTTCAGACATATTCTTTGAATTCTCAAATTGTAATCAAATACAAACTTCTGATTTGTTTATAATTTTATTTAGAATCAGTACCATATGAAGATTTGATGGGGAAAGAAAGAATGGAAGAAAGACCTCTCCTGCCCACTGTTGCTAGCATTTAATACCTATTCTCTTATACCATAAATGGGGTAAAGAAGGGGCCCCAGTAAATGATTTTATATAGTTAAATCTGAAGACAAAACAGATTATAGACTTGTAGTATTCCATGATTTTCCATCTTGTCAAAAATTGGAAACCCTTGCACCCTAATTAGTGACCACTGAGACAACCACTCTGAAAAAAACTAAAACTATAAAGTAATTTTATTGCTAGCAAGATCTTCATACATTAATCAAGAGTATAAAGCCAAGCACGATGGCTTGCACCTATAATCCCAGCATTTAGGAGGCCAAGGTGGGAGGGTCACATGAGCCCAGGAGTTCGAGATCAACCTAAACAAAACAGGGAGAGCCTATACAAAATGTAAAAGTAAATTAGCTAGGCATGGTGGCACATGCTTGTGGTCCCAGCTACTTGGGAGGCTGAGGTGGGAGGATCACTTGAACCCAGGAGGTCAAGGCTGCAGTGAGCAGTCATTGCATCACTGCACTCTACCCTGGGCAACAATGTGAGACCCTGTCTCAAAAAAAAAAAAAAAAGTATACAAATCATAGGCTTTAATTCTACTGTTGCATGGAAAAATGAAATGTCTCAGTGGTACCTCCTAACTGGTCTCTCTGCTTCCATTCCCAGTCCCCTCAATTCTGTTCTCCTCACCAAAGCCAGAATGGTCTTTTAGAATATAAAGCAGCTCACTCCACTTCCCTGATTGAAATGCTTAAATAGCCTGCAAGACCTTTATGATCTGGTCCTTTCTGCCTCTCCAAACTCAAATCCTTCCTACCACCTTCCCCCCTTTTTCACTTCACTCCAATCACACTGACTTGCTTACTGATGCTTGAACAAAAGTCAAGCTTCCTCCCACTTCTTTGCACATGTGCTTCCTCCAACTGAAAAGCTCTTCCCCCAGACCTCTGCATGTCACTTCACTCAGGCTTCTGCTTAAACGTCTCTTGAAAAGTCTCCCTGGCTCCCTATCTAAAATTGTCTCTCAACCCCAGATTCCCTTGTCCCCAACATGCTCTCTGCCCCTTTGTTCTGCTGTAATTTTGTTCATAGCACCTGGTGCATTTTTATCTGTTTATTTAACTTACTGTCCCCCAACTATTGAACCTTTTCTTTTCAACTGTGGTTTTATATTCAGTGAAATACAGAGATTTTAAATGTCCAATTCAATGCATTTTGATAACTATATATACATATTTTTAACCATAACCCCAATTAAAACAGAAAATTTTCATCACCCCAAAAAAGTGATTCACAAAGCACATACTTTTATGGACACAGGGTCTCATATCATTGCCTAGGCTGCAATGCAGTGGCACAATCATGGCTCACTGCAGCCTCAACCTCCAGGGCTCAAGCGATCCTCCCACCATCTTAGGGTTCAGAGTAGCTGAGACTATAGGTGCATGCCACCACACCCATCTAATTTTTAAATTTTTTGTATAGACCGTATCTCCCTATGTTGTTCAGGCTGGTCTTGAACTGGGCTCAAGCAATTTTTCTGCCCTGGCCTCCCAAAGTGTCGGGATTACAGGTGTGAGCCACCACACCTGGCCGGCAACCACTTTTTTTTTTTTTTTGAGACAGAGTCTCACTCTTGTTGCCCAGACTGGAGTACACTGGCAAGATCTCAGCTCACTGCAACCTCTGTCTCCCAAGTAGCTGGGATTACAGGTGCCCACCACCATGCCCAGCTAATTTTTTGTATTTTTAGTAGAGACGCAGTTTCGCTATGTTGGCCAGGCTCGTCTCAAACCCCTGATCTCAGGTGGTCCGCCCGCCTCAGCCTCCCATGTTGGCCAGGCTGGTCTTGGACTCCTGACCTCATGTGATCTGCCCTCCTCGGCCTCCCAAACGTGTTGGGATTACAGGTGTGAGCCACCGCGCCTGGCCCCAGCCAGCACACACTTTTAATCACTAAGCAATGCTGCCTTGTTGTCTCCAAAAAGTTGGTAATAATATCTTACGTGCCTTCCTAACTTGAAAGGCAGCATATTTGCTGTTTTAAGTTGCAAGAAAATTCTAACTTAAACTACCAGGTATTATTCCAAAGCTCCCCAAAAACTTCAATGGTCATACTTCAACAACTAAGCCATAACAAAACCAAAGGCACCTGAGGCGGAGTCTTACTCTGTTGCCCAGGCTGGAGTGCAGTGGTGTAATCTTGGCTCACTGTAACGTCTGCCTCCTGGGTTCAAGTGATTCTCCTGCCTCAGCCTCCCGAGTAGCTGGGGTTACAGGTATGTTCCACCATGCCCGGCTAATTTTTGTATTTTTAGTAGAGACGCGGTTTCGCTATGTTGGCCAGGCTCGTCTCAAACTCCTGATCTCAGGTGGTCCGCCCGCCTCAGCCTCCCAAAGTGCTAGGATGAACCACCATGCCCGGCCCTCTATTTATTTCTAACTATACATTTAGAAAATATGAACTTAAATCATTGTAATCAACCATTTAATAGTGAAGGACTCTAGAAAACACCTTGTTCATGTGAATCCCTCAGCAACTCTTTCATTACCTGAGTTGTATTTAGTGCTGTGTTCACATTTTTAATGGCTTCTTCAAAATTCTCTTCATCTTCTGGAGCCCCATTTTCATTCTTTAGAATTCCTATTTTAATGGGAAATTGTTAGCAAACAACAGCCCTTTTCTTTTCACTCTTCTGTTCCCCCATTATAAAAATAACCTTGTCAGATTCTGCAGCATATTGAATCTTAAGAAGAAATATGGCTTATCATTAGTCCTTAAAACTATACAAGGCGTGGCTTCTTAACTTCTCCAGAGGGAAAGTGAAATAAAAGCTCATGGGCCGGGCGCGGTGGCTCCAGCCTGTAATCCCAGCACTTTGGGAGGCCGAGACGGGCGGATCACGAGGTCAGGAGATCGAGACCATCCTGGCTAACACAGTGAAACCCCGTCTCTACTAAAAATACAAAAACTTAGCCGGGCGAGGTGGCAGGCGCCTGTAGTCCCAGCTACTCGGGAGGCTGAGGCAGGAGAATGGCGTGAACCCGGGAGGCGGAGCTTGCAGTGAGCTGAGATCCGGCCACTGCACTCCAGCCTGGGTGACAGAGCAAGACTCCGTCTCAAAAAAAAAAAAAAAAAAAAAAGAAATAAAAGCTCATGATGATATCATCTGACAAAGGTGTCAACAGAAATCCAATAAGCACTTGCCTCTAGCAATTTGCTTTTCAAGCTTTATATAGTATTTAATCATATCCCATAATATTACCTTGTCTAATCAAATCTCTGAAGTCTTCTTTTTCTTTATATGTTTTAGGTATTCGTCCATTTGTCTAAATTGGTTAAAAATTTTAAAAATCTAGTTATTAAAAACTCAAAATACAGAAATTGAAAGTCTACAGTGTCCCCCATTCTCTACCTAAGATTTCATCAACAAATATATTTCTCTGTGAAATCAGAGGCTCACTTGATAGAAAACAGACACTGTGACCATTTATCTACATTCATTCCCCCTGCCAGTTTCATAACGACATTCATCAAATTTCATTTTGTTAATTAAAATTATCAGGATCAAAAGATGAACTGCTGGATTTAAATTTAAAAGCATCCATTTGCCCTACCATACAAGCCCATAAGGAAAAAAATTAATCTCCCATTCCCCATCAAGGAAATCCTTTATAAGAAACTGAAAATACAGTTGCATATGAAATTTTTTTTTAAAAGGACATACTTCACTATACCACTGTGCTAAATATTTAGCTATGATCACAATCCATGGAGTATGGCTGTGGTCCTAAAAATGAGAGACAAATAAAAGAAAATATTGGTATTATTAATTCTTCACTGTACATCTCGTTTTCAACAAATTCAACAATATTTATGATCTCCTAATATATGCAGAGTAATGAATAGAGGAAAATGAACTGAGTTAATAAAAACTGCTTTACAAATTCTTCTAGAGGTAGATACCTAGTATGTCACGTATATACTATGATTGTCCCCCTTATACCAGCAAAACAGTCTCAGAGACTGCCACCCAAAAACACAGCTCAAATCTCAATTTCAGACACCAATCCTAAAGAAAGGAGGATCTTTTCTGTTTTCTGATGAACCAAATAAACAACTGCATGTTAATTAATATGGAAGTAGGCAAAAATACATATACTCTTTAAATTATATTTTTATGTCATTATTTCTATTTGTTTAGAAAAAGGCCATAAAGAGGACTTCTTGGAATTTTTTTGTTTCTGTTTTCTGTTTGAAAATTTTTTATTTTCAATTTTTGTGGGTACTTAGGTATATATATTTATGGGGTACATGTTTTGATACAGGTATGCAATGTGAAGCACATCATGGAGAGGGGTATCTGTATAGCATTTATCCCCTCAAGCGTTTATCCTTTATGTTACAAATAATCCAATTAAACTCTTAATTATTTTAAAACCTATAACTAAGTTGTCATTATTAACTATAGTCACCTTGTTGTGCTTTCAAGGAGTAAGTCTTATTCATTCTTTCCAATTATTTTTTTGGTACCCATTAACCATCCCCATCTCCCCACCTGGAATAGGTTAATGTCTAATTTCTTGACCTGGGTAGTGATTACACAGATGTTCAGTATACATACTTTTCTTCAATAAAAAAGTTTTTTAATTTTGGAGAAAAATTAATATGTTGAAAACAAGGTAAAATATTGTTATTGGGTAATCTGGATGACAGGAATATGGAGGTTTATAGGATTTTCCCACTTTGTTGTAATTCAAAAACCTTAGGTTAAAAAAAAAATGTTTTAGGTCTATCTGTAAATGTAAGGTCACACACACTACCAACCTTTTTTTCCATATGATCCAAATCATAGGACTGAAAATGTTCTCTCAGTTCAGGAAATGGCTTATCTAGTCGTAGATCCTCTAATGCATTATCTGGATGAGATTCTATTACTGTGAAACAAAGAATTCAAAAGGATAAATTTAATACTTAAAAAAAAAAGAGAGAGATAGGATCTTGCTGTATTACCCAGGCTAAAGTGCAGTGGCACAACCATAGCTCACTGCTGAAACTCCTGGGCTGAAGGGATCCTCCCGCCTCAGCCTCCTGAGAAGGTGGGACTACAGTCTCATGTCACTGTGCCCAACTAATTTTTTAATTTTTTTGTAGAGATGGGGTCTCACTATGTCACCCAGGCTAGTCTCAAACTCCTGGATTCAAGGGCTCCTCCTGTCTCGGCCTTCCAAAGTTCTTGGATTACAGGTGTGAGCCACCGTGCCCAGCTCAAAAGATAAACTTAATTCTTTGGCAATACTGATGACAATACACTGAATTATAGAAACTTACGAAATCTTTAATTTTTAAATGGGTACAGGGCCCACAGGTTTTTTCACTGTTTTATTAAGGTACGATTTACACATAGTAAAATGCACAAATCTTAAGTCAACTATAAAGTTTTAGTAAAAGTAAAACAAGATTCCTTTAGAACAGAATTTGTTCTAACTGGAAAAGCTCAAAATTGACAAAACCTATGTACAGATAGCAACTAACAACCTATCCTCCCTCCTCTTGTGGTCTTTAATAGACAGCATCACCATCTACCTAGACTCTTCCCCAGAAACCTGATGGTCATCCTTCACTTCTTGCTTCCTTGGCCCCAATATCAGTAACTCCCCACTTCCTAATCTCACTCTGTACACTGCTGTCCACATGAGAGAGTACAGGAGAGTGTATAATTTCAGTGAGTGCTTAGAGGTAGGCCCAGTTTTGTCACTTGCTAACTATGTGACCTTAGGCAAAAAATTTAATCTCTCATTGCCTCAGCATCATCTATAAAAAGCAGATATTAAAGTTCTATAGGCTGTATATCTCTCTTATCCAAAATGCTTGGGACCATAAGTGTTTTGGATTTTGCTGAGATTTTGGTATATTTGCAAATACATATTAGATGAGCTCTCTAACCCAAAAATCTGAAGAAATGTTCCAATGAGTGTTTTCTTTGAATATCATATCAGTGCTCAAAAAGTTTTGCATTTTGGAGCATTTCTGATTTTGGATTTTTGGATTAATGATGCTCAATCTGTACCTTATAAAGGTTTTGGAAAGAGTAAATGAAATAATTCTTATAAAGGCAGGCATACAACTAGCAATGCCAAACCTTCATTATTATCCACCCCCTCTTCTTCTCTTCCCTAAACTGGAAAAAAGAACACACTGTCTCTTACTTAGGCCACTGGAAATTTCTAACAGCAATCCCTGCCTCCAATCTTTGCCCCTTTAAATCCATTTACTTTCTACTCAACTTCAGAGTGACCCATTTAAAATAAAATGTTTACCCGGTCACTCTCCCACTTTCCACTCTTTTGTCCCCTCCCATCAGTTGACACCACTTTCAACTCTTAAATGGCTTACCACCAGCAGCCAGAGCTTATCCTGACAAGCACTCCCTAACTGCCCACACAGATATTACTCCTCAGTGACACTACCAATACCAATGGCTATCATCACATTAGCAGAGTGCTTGGCTCATAGTAAAAATGCTTTCTTGAGTAAATAAAGAGCATTGTATGAATACTGGATGAAAATTTTATGATGATTAAAGTTTTATAAGTAAAGGGCTTATATCAACCCTCAGCTGATGGAGGTCTGCCTATAAACGACTTTGGTCTCCTACAACAGTTTCCTTGGGAACAGTAGTTATGTAAATGTCTTTGTCGTGTGAAATTGCACCTGAATTGAGAGAACCTAAAGCCTGCATGAGGATGAAATAAAAGATTGGAGGGGCATGGTGCAGTGGCTCACACCTGTAATAACAGTACTTTGGGAGGCCAAGGCGGGTGGATCACCTGAGGTCAGGAGTTCGCGATCAGCCTGGCCAACATGGTGAAACCCTGTCTCTACTAAAAATGCAAAAAATTAGCTGGGCATGGTGGCAGGCGCCTGTAATCCCAGTTGGGAGGCTGAGGCAGGAGAATCAGTTGAACCCGGGAGGTGGAGGTTGCAGTAAGCCAAGATTGTGCCATTGTACTCCAGTCTGGGCAACAAGAGCAAAATTCTGTCTTAAAAAAAAAAAAAAAAAAAAAAAAAAAGACGGGAGAGGGGAAAGGTGGTGTAACTTCATGGGTCAGAGTGACCCACATTCCTTAGCTCTCCACAACCATACATGCCTGATGTGGGTTGGGGGCAAAAGAAGCTGGGTACTTGCATAGTTGCTGGATCTCCTAATAAGATGAAGAAGCTGTACCTGTTATATGTCCTGCTTTGTATCCTTCTATAATGCTACATAAAGAGTAGATTGCAGCCTATTGAATCTGATTGCCACTTTGAATCTGCAACTAGAGATGTGCTGCTACAAATTTACTTCGTAATTTAAAACTGACTGTCTAAATTGTCAAGTTTCTAAAATTATAGCTAAAGCAACCAATAGTAAGCCCATATGCTCAACAATTTTACCTGGATGTTCTTTTATAATGATCCTCATATAACCAACTAGTCCATATGTCCTACAGATCAAAAGAGGAATCTGGGAATTCCAGAGGACATCTGCTAAGCGTAGTAAAGTGCTGTTTAAAAAAAAAAAAAAAAAAAAAAAGCAAAATATGAACATAAGCAAATGGAAATATGCCAAACATGGAAACATGCAAAACATGAAAATGTCTTAAAATAAAGCAACTTTCTTACTAAATAATAAATGCAAAGGTACATAACTGCGTTTACATAAGCAGGTCAAGAATACACTGAAAAGCAAGCATTTCCATAGGTTGCAGTCTCAATGAAAGAAAGTACATCTTTTGGACAAGAGGGATGTGAAACCTTAGTCTGTCATATTAAGGAGAAACGTTAAAGAAAGATAATTCTAAACATTTCCATGAGAGAGAAAAAATATAAAACCCACAAATACACCCCCAACAATTCCAATAACCAATTCTCTCTCTCTTTTTTTTTTTTTTAAGATAGGGTCTCACTCTGTTGCCCAGGCTGGAGTGCAGTGGCATGATCATGGCTCACTGCAGCCTTGACCTCCCGAGCTCAAGTGATTATCCCATCCCAGCCTTCTGAGTAGCTGGGACCACAGCATGCACACCATCTGGCTAAATTTTGTATTTTTTGTAGACACAAGGTTTTGCCATGTTGCCCAGGCTGGTCTTAAACTCCTGCGCTCAAGTGATCCGAACCTGTCTCAGCCTCCCAAACTGCTGGAATTACAGGCATGAGTCACTGCACCCAGCCTTCAATAATCAATTCTAACTAGTTTTTAATCACTAAAACAACAACAAAAAGAAAAAAAAAAACAAAAAAAAGTTCAGTTTAACTGCTCTAAATATATTCCAAAAGTTTCACATCTAAGACTGGGCTTGGTGGCTCCACGCCTGTAATCCCAGGACTTTGGGAGGCTGAGGCGGGCAGATCACTTGAGGCCAGGAGTTTGAGATCAGCCTGGCCAACATGGTGAAACCTCGTCTCTACTAAAAATACAAAAATTAGCTGGGCATGGTAGCACTTGCCTATAATCCCAGCTATTTGGGAGACTGAGGCACAAGAATTGTGCTAAGATTGAGCTAAGATTGTGCCACTGCACTCCAGCCTGAGCAACCGAGCAAGACTCTGTCTAAAGAATAATAATAAAAATAAAAGTTTCAGTATTTTTATCTTCCCATCTTCTCAATGTTGGAAGATTTCTAAGAATTTTTTTTAATTTATTTTATTTATTTATTTATTTATTTTTGAGACAGAGTCTCACTCTGTCACCAGGACTGGAGTGCAGTGGCATGATCTTGGCTCACTGCAAGCTCCGCCTCCCTGATTCAAGTGATTCTCCTGCCTCAGCTTCCCAAGTAGCTGGGACTACAGGCGTGCGCCACCACGCCCAGCTAATTTTTGTATTTTTAGTAGAGATGGGGTTTCACTATGTTGGCCAGGATGGTCTCGATCTCTTGACCTCATGATCTGCCCGCCTTGGCCTCCCAATTAAATTTACTTTTTTTGAGACCAGGTCTCACTTTGTCACCTAGGCTGAGTAGAGTGGCATGATCATGGCTTACTGCAGCCTCGACTCCCCGGGCTCCAGCAATCCTCCCATCTCAGCCTCCAGAGTAGCTGGGACCACAGACATGCACCACCACTCCCAGCTAATTTTTGTATTTTTTGTTGAGATGGGGTTTTGCCATGTTGCCCAGGCTAGTCTCAAATTCCTGAGCTCAAGCAATCCACCCTCCTCAGCCTCCCAAAGTGTTGGGATTACAGGTGTGAGCCACCATGCCTGGTCAAGAGTTTCAAATTTATGGCTGGGCACAGTGGCTCACGCCTATAATCCCAGCACTTTAGGAGGCCGAGGAGGGCAGATCATGAGGTCAGGAGATCAAGAACATCCTGGCTAACACAATGAAACCCTGTCTCTAATAAAAATACAAAAAAGTAGACAGGAGTGGTGGCAGGCGCCTGTAGTCCCAGCTACTCAGGAGGCTGAGGCAGGAGAATGGTGTGAACTCGGGAGGCAGAGCTTGCAGTGAGCCAAGATCATGCCACTGTACTCCAGCCTGGACGACAGAGTGAGACTCTATCTCAAAAAAAAATAAAAAAGTTTCACATTTAAAGTTTCTGTAGAATTTAAGAATTTTAAAAACCGTATCATCATAGACTGTGCAAAGAAAATAAAACAATGCAGGCCGGGCGCGGTGGCTCAAGCCTGTAATCCCAGCACTTTGGGAGGCCGAGACGGGCGGATCACAAGGGCAGGAGATGGAGACCATCCTGGCTGACACGGTGAAACCCCGTCTCTACTAAAAAAATACAAAAAAAAACTAGCCAGGCGAGGTGGCGGGCGCCTGTAGTCCCAGCTACTCGGGAGGCTGAGGCAGGAGAATGGTGTGAACCTGGGAGGCGGAGCTTGCAGTGAGCTGAGATCCGGCCACTGCACTCCAGCCTGGGTGACAGAGCGAGACTCCGTCTCAAAAAAAAAAAAAAAAAAAAAAAGAAAATAAAACAATGCAAATCTAATAAGATTAAAATAAAAACATATTAACAAAAAAAATTTACCTTTCAGGAAGCTGAGTTGCAACCACAACAGTAAACCTACAGAAAAATGAAGGATCGTTGTCTAGAAGGTTTTCTGGACTCTAAATAGGGCAGCAAAGAAAAAAAAAATTTACAATCATATTAAACATGGCAGAGACAGTTAAGCTATTTTACAACAAATGAGGCAACAAACCCAATTCAACTAATCATAAAAGACACAAAGATTCAAAATTCTGGCCGAGCGCGGTGCCTCACGCCTGTAATCCCAGCACTTTGGGAGGCCGAGAAGGGCGGATCATGAGGTCAGGAGATGGGGACCATCCTGGCTAACCCGGTGAAACTCATATCTACTAAAAATACAAAAAATTAGCCAGGCGTGGTGGCTGGCGCCTATAGTCCCAGCTACTTGGGAGGCTGAGGCAGAAGAATGGCATGAACCCAGGAGGCGGAGCTTGCAGTAAATCGAGATCGCGCCACTGCACTCCAGCCTGGGCGACAGAGCGAGATTCCGTCTCAAAACAAAACAAAAAAAAAAAGATTCAGCCAGGCGCGGTGGCTCAAGCCTGTAATCCCAGCACTTTGGGCGGCCGAGACGGGCGGATCACAAGGTCAGGATATCGAGACCATCCTGGCTAACACAGTGAAACCCTGTCTCTACTAAAAAATGCAAAAAAACTAGCCGGGCGAGTTGGCTGGCGCCTGTAGTCCCAGCTACTCGGGAGGCTGAGGTAAGAGAATGGCGTAAACCCGGGAGGCGGAGCTTGCAGTGAGCTGAGATCAGGCCACTGCACTCCAGCCTGGGCGACAGAGTGAGACTCCGTCTCAAAAAAAAAAAGAAAAGATTCAAAATTCTAAATTTCTAGGGCTTTTAATTATTTAAAAAATTGTATTTCAGCACAGACATAACAATGTGTGTACATATATACCTCTTCCACAAAACTTCCAGAGACATCGCTATTTAATTCTTGTAAGAATTCCATGGCAGCTTCAGCTCGGTTCTTTTTAAAAACAAAGCATTTAACTTGAATTAGAAAAAACTTGGTCACAATATAATCCCCCAATTTATGGAACAGGCAAATATACTGTAAAACTATCCAAATTTCATGCATAAGTATGACAACTCTGTTTCCCTTCTTTTTTCTTTTTAGAGACAGGCTTTTGTTCTGTTGTCCAGTTTGAAGCATAGTGGCCTGATCATAGCTCACTGCAGCCTCGAACTCCTAGGCATAAGCAACCCTCCTGCCTCAGCCTCCCAAGTAGGTGGGACTACAGGCATGTGCTACCATGACCAGCTAATTTTTTTTTTTTTTTTTTTTTGATATTTTGTAGAGACAGGGTCTTGACATGTTGCACAGGCTGGTCTTGAACTCCTGGCCTCAAGCAATCCTCCTGCCTTGACCTCCCAAAGTGCTGAGATTACAGGCGTGAGCCACTGCTCCCAGCCAATTCTGCTTCCCCTAGTGTTTAAGACTCAACAGAATATTACTTAAAACAAAGCAAAACCATCATCATCCAGAGTTCTCAAATGACATTATCTGTACTCTACTTTTTTGATTAGGCAAATGACCAAAAAACTCTGGGTAGCAGGCAGGGATATCCTGGATCAAGTTCAGACTCACTCTAACCCCCACATCTATAATCCTGTACAAGAGTGGTTAATCACTAAGCTAACGGTCATTTCACTAAGTTGACTAATATGGTTTGGTAAGATTTTTTTAGGCCAGGCATGGTGGCTCACGCTTGTAATCCCAGCACTTTGGGAGGCTGAAGCAGGCGGATCACGAGGTCAGGAGATTGAGAAAATCCTGGCTAACACGGTGAAACCCCATCTCTGCTAAAAATACAAAAAATTAGCCAGACGTGTTGGTGGGCGCCTGTAGTCCCAGCTACTCAGGAGACTAAGGCAGGAGAATGGCATGAATCCGGGAGGCAGAGCTTGCAGTGAGCCGAGATTGCGCCACTGCACTCCAGCCTGGGTGACTGACAGAGCAAGACTCCGTCTCAAAAAAAAAAAAAAAAAAAAATTTGTTAACCAGAATCCATCCTCTGAATATTAACATTACTCAAGGCCGGGCGCGGTGGCTCAAGCCTGTAATCCCAGCACTTTGGGAGGCCGAGACGGGCGGATCACGAGGTCAGGAGATCGAGACCATCCTGGCTAACAGGGTGAAACCCCGTCTCTATTAAGAAATACAAAAAACTAGCCGGGCGAGGTGGCGGGCGCCTGTAGTCCCAGCTACTCGGGAGGCTGAGGCCGGAGAATGGCGTGAACCCGGGAGGCGGAGCTTGCAGTGAGCTGAGATCCGGCCACTGCACTCCAGCCTGGGCGACAGAGCGAGACTCCGTCTCAAAAAAAAAAAAAAAAACATTACTCAAGATTTAGCTTTAATACAGGATACAACGTATAAACACAGACAGTACCTCTAAGTTTTTAAACTACCAAACATATGAAGATTTACAAGATGAGAAAAATTAGTTAACTTTTTTTTCAGAGAAATAATACACATTTTTAAAGTCAAAGCTTTTCAAGCAATCAAAACATCGTGGCATCGTTAGATGCTCACATGCAACTATATTCTCTAACAAATTGTTTACCTTGCCGATACTGCTTCTTTGAAGGAAGAAACTAAAGTGAACAAAACAAAGGAAAAAAAAGTAAAGTTTACTGACTATAAAGGAAAAGTTGTTATTGTAATAGCATGTATATTTCATTCATAGTATAAAACAAACTATATTGTGATTACAGATTATAATAGCCTTCCTGGAGGAAGAAAATCAGATGAAACTTATAAAGAAAGATAGGCTAATAAATTAATGTTTCTTTCCCAAAGTGTGTACCACAGAATGTGAATTTCCTCCCACACATACCCTTGATGTGTCTCAAGGCCCAGATATGAGGCTGCTGATCAGAGTCAGGATGCCACTTTTTGGTATAAGCTCACTGGCTCCATAAGGAGAAACCTTATTTTTATCATATTCTACTCTAACCAACCAAGTAAGCAAAGATAACAAGACTTCTTTGTATATATCAATAAAAAAGCTGTGCTGTGCCTAGCAGAAACTGGCACTACCATCCAAAGAAAAGGCATCAAAACTAAATATGAACTAATTGCTGGTTTTCCTTATATTTACTCACTGTTGTTGTTATTGACAAATACAATGAGAGATACCAGACTTCAAGTCCCTGAAAAGGTGAGCTTTAAATCCAAATTTAGGCATGCTCTGAAAGTCTAAATATAATCTTTAAAGAATACACAGGCCATCTTTAAAACAGCATTTTTGTAGACACAGTGTAAAGAGAGACACACCTAGACTAAGCCTAGAAGACATCACAAACAACAGGTATTATTGTTAATCATATGCTAACACCTATGAATCAATGCAAGAGCTTAGGAAGTGCCCATATTCCATGAATAAAGGAATAATGACTACTCCTTTATATTAATAACAATAAAGACAGTAATGATGGGTACCATTTATTAATGCCCTATTTGCCAGATGCTATACTAGCACTTTACATATATTATCTCACTTCCTCCTCACCATAATCCCAAACATAAGGATGATTTCCACTGAAAGTTGAGTCACCCTGACTGAAGAGGTGAAGCTAAGATTCAGGCCTTGCCTTCCTTAACATGTATATATTTGAAAAGAATAGAACATACTTGTTTCCAGCATCTTCTCCGCTGACCTGATTTCCATCAATAATTGTAAACGAACCAATACCTGACAGCCAAAACAGAGTCAGTCAGGAATATATAGTTCTAGGTCATAATCTTAAAGAAGTATATTTAGAACACAACCACAAAACTGCATTACCTGGTAGTACCAAGTTTTTAAGAATTTCAGTTCCTGTGGCCGTTGCATTTATTAGGCAAACATGAGCAGATTCTAAAGCCTCTTGCCCATGATCACCCCACAACCTATAAAACAGACACAAATTTGACGTTTTTAAAACTTCCATGAAAATACAGCTTTATTTGAATGGTGATCTTTAAACTGTCCTTGCATAGACTGATGTGATAACCACCGAAAACAGGTAAGACAGGAACAGATATTACTACAGTGATTATACAGTAATCTAGAACTCAGGTTGATGCCTTGAATGGTTAGGGGGAAAGAGGGAGAGGGTCAAATCAGAAACAGAAACTTGGTCTTCCAGCTCCTTATCAGCCTGGGCACAAGAGTGACACTGTGTCTCAAAACAAACAAACAAACAAACATTTAAAAAGTGTCTTTGGACTTAAAACCTCATCTGTTTTCTATTTCATTTATTCTTTTTTTTTTTTTTTTGAGATAGAGTCTTGCTCTGTCACCCAGGCTGGAGTATAGTGGTGTGAGCTCAGCTCACTTGGCCTCCCAAAGTGCTGGGATTATGGGTATGAGCCACCATGCCCAGCCCTATTTCATTTATTCTTAAATTATGTTAGATGCGCCAGGCACAGTGGCTCACGCCTGTAATCCCAGCATTTTGGGAGCCAAGGCGGGCAGATCACAAGGTCAGGAGATCGAGAGACCATCCTGACTTAACATGGTGAAACCTCGTCTCTACTAAAAAATAGAAAAAATTAGCCGGACGTGGTGGCAGGAACCTGTAGTCCCAGCTACTCGGGAGGATGAGGCAGGAGAATGGTGTGAACCCGGGGGGTGGAGCTTGCAGTGAGCCGAGATCGCGTCACTGCACTCCAGCCCCGGCAACAGAGCAAGACTCCATCTCAAAAAAAAAAAAATTTTTGTTAGATGCATTTAAGTTAGATGCATTTAAGATCTCGATACAGGGCTTATTACTGTGACTTCTGCAAAAGCTTTACCAAGAAAACTGAATTACGGTCTGAAAAGCCTCACATCAACTTCTACAGGAGTGCTTTAAAGTATATTACCCAGTGTACATTCTAATAGAATGATTAATGTGCCTTCCCTGTTACCTGATCTAAAGCAGATTACCCCTTATTATGTAGCCAGTATGTCCTCCAGAGCGTATGTCAAGCAACTGTGTTTTCTGTTTGTTGTTTTTGATACAGGGTCTTACTATGTTGTCCAGACTGGTCTTGAACTCCTGGGTTCAAGCATTCCTCTCGCCTCAGCCTCTAGAGTTGCTGGGACTACAGGCACAAGCTACTGCACCTGGCTTCATTTGTTTTTGTTTGCTGAGCATCCATCTTTCCACTTCGTGAGGGCCCAGACAGCTGTCAAATGTATGGAGGAATCGTCTAGAAGAACCAGATGGACTGTAAACGCCTGTTTTCTCCATCAAAGTATGGCATGTAGAAGACACCTGAGATACATGGTTGACAGATGCTTGGATCATTGGAGAGTAAATTTAAGAATACTGGTGCATCTTGGCCGGGCGCGGTGGCTCGCACCTGTAATCTCAGCACTTTGGGAGGCCGAGGCAGGCAGATCACCTGAGGTCAGGAGTTTGAGACCAGGCTGGCCTACTAAAAATACAAAAATTAGACAGGCGCAGTGGCGCGCACCTGTAATCCCAGCTACTCGGGAGGCTGAGGCATGAGAATCACATGAACGCAGGAGGCAGAGATTGCAGTGAGCCAAGACCACACCACTGCACTCCAGCCTGCGCAACAGAGTGAGACTCCATCTCAAGAAAAAAAATACTGGTGCATCTCAAGCAGGGTGAGACAGTGTGTGCCTGTAATCCCAGCTGCTTGGGAGACTGATGCAGGAGGATCATTCCAGCCCATGAGATCAAGGCTGTGGTGTGCCAATAATCAGACCTGCAAACAGCCACTGCACTCCAGCCTGGGTAACATACTGAGACCCACCTCAAAAATAAAACAAAAAGAATACTGAGGCCAGGCGCTGTGGCTCATGCCTGTAATCCTAGCGCTTTGGGAGGCTGAGGCAGGAGGATCACTTGAGTGCAGGGGTTCGAGACCAGCCTGGGCAAACCCCCATCTCTAAAAAAGTTAGCCAAGCATGGTGGCACATGCCTGTAGTCCCAGCTACTGAAGAGGCTGAGGCAGGAGGATCGTTGGAGCCCAGGAAATTGAGGCTGCAGTGAAGTGTTCCTGCCACTGCACTCTAGCCATTGTACTCTAGCCTGGGTCAAAGAGTGAGACCTTGCCCCTGGAAAAAAAAAAAAAAAAAAGAATCCTAGTGTGTCTCTAGGTAACATGTTTCAAGAAGAGGCCAAGTGAATCAGTCCTCTCTACTATCTTGCTGGCCCAACTATGGTGAAGTCAGGCGGAGCTTATTGACTGCTGGATTTTGCTTCTAACTGCTTCCCTTTGACACTTCAAAACCAGTTCTCACAATGAAAGGTAAAGTTTGGGACTTAAATGGAATGCCCTCAGCAAAAATCCTCTTTTGTTAGAGCTGCTTAGTAACCTCAACTATCTTCTCAGCTCTGTCATGCACAGTTATACCTGCATTAGAAACACAAGAACTCCAAGAATTTACAAGAAAACCTAAGTTGGTTATAAGGACTGTTACCTTGTTTTTTTTCCTAAAAGCCTGGAAGCAGGATGTAACTGAGTACCTCCAAAAAAGCCAGAAGAGCCTGAGTTTACCTCCTGGCTCAAAGATATGGGGAATTCTGGGCAAGTTACCTAACTTCTCCAAGACTCAGTTTCTCCAACTGTAAGGCACAGGAAATGGCTGCTTTCAAGGGTGCTCTCAGAATTAAGTGCCCAAAGCCTCTAATACAGCACTAGGCTAGTGGCGCAAATAGAAGCTCCAGTCCTTGGGGACATATAACTTCTGTTATCTCAGAGGCTCCAGGAAGGAGGAAAGCCAAGCAGCTTTATCTCCACAGCCTCAAGACATAGAAGACGCTCAATAAACAAGGAATGGGGAGTGCAAGGAGAAAAGGCAAGGGTGGGGAAGTACCCAAGGACCCTTCTGATGACTTAGGCCTGCACTGTCCATTAAGGTAGCTGCTAGCCACATGTACTACTGAGCACAAGCAGCGAGGCTAGTGTTAACTGAGATGTGCTGTTAAGTGTAAAATACAGTATTTCTAAGACAGTTTTGGGGGGGGCTTTTTTTGACGGAGTCTCGCTCTGTCACCTAGGCTGGAGTGCAGTGCCACGATCTCGGCTCACTGAAACCTACACCTCCTGGATTCAAGCGATTCTCCAGCCTCAGCTTCCAGAGTAACTAGGATTACAGGCGCGCACCACCACGCCCAGCTAATTTTTGAATTTTTAAATAGAAACAGGGTTTCACCATGTTGCCCAGGCTGGTCTCGAACTCCTGACCTCAGGTGATCCGCCTGCCTCGGCCTCCCAAAGTGCTGATTACAGGCATGAGTCACTGTGCCGGTCCTCTAAGACAGTTTTAAAAAGGAAAATACCCATGACCAGCTTGGGCAAGGTGGCGAAAACCTCGTTTCTACCAAAAAAAGAAAAAAATTGAAATAAAAATTTAAGTAAAATATCTCAATAACTTTTTATATTGATAGTGTTGAAACAGTAATGTTTTGGACATATTGGGTTAAACGGTATTTAAAAATCAATTTCACCTGTTTCATTTTACCTTTAGTGTGGTTACTAGAAAATTTATAATTACATTTGCGGCTCACATGAGACTAGCATTTTATTTCCATTGGACAGCCCCGGCTGAGAACAAAACCTAACCCTCTGTGCCGCCCTCGCGGCCGGGATGGGGTGCGCTCCGGGCCTCCCCATTCGGAAAACGAGGAGCCCGGGCGCAGCGAGGCGGGGCTGGCAGCCGCCTTAGCGACCCGGCTGGCGCTGGGGACCGCGCCCTCCCGAACCGCACACCGCGTGGCGGGGGAAGGGGTCCCAGCCTTCGCTGAGGACCTCTGGCCCAGGGTGGGAGCCCCGGGCGCCGGCTTCCCGCGCCCCGCACAGCCCGGCCCAGCCTGGAAGAAGGCCTGAGGGAGGCCCGACCACGCCGCCCGCGCCCTTAGGCCCGGCCCGGCCGCTGGGAAGCCCGCCGGCCCACCCTCGGCTCGGTGAGCCTCGGCTCACCTCAGCTGCCGGTCGTACTTCTGCTCCTTGAGCAGCTTCCCCGGCTGCGCCATGGCCGCGCCCGCAGCGCGGAGAACAGCGGAGCCCCAGCGGAGCGCCGCCACCAGCTCCACAAGCGCGCAGGCGCACTGAGCGCCCCTCAGCCGCTACCGCCCCCTGCGCGCCGCCTGCAGGGGGCGCCGCACTGCACTGCGCACGCGTCACCGGTACGCCGGGTCGTAGGCGGTCCCGGTACCCGAGGGTCTGGGGCTCTCGAGCCCCGTCGGCCGGAAGAGCAGCCCTGCTAGCTTGCCAGTTCGCCCTCTATCCGTGCAGTAATTGGGGGAAACTGGGGCCTTGGAATCAGGCATACTTGTATTTTGACCACTTAACTGGTTGTGAGATCTACTCTTTACCTCTCAAATCCTCAGTTTGCTCACCTGTGCAGTGGGGATAAATGGGTCCCAAGTGTCTTTTGACCTTAAATGAGATTTTGAATACAGGAGACCAGACTCCCCCCAAATCTTACATGAATAAAAACTTTCATTATGATAATCATTATTTTTCACCCATTTCTTCCTCTCATGAAAAGCCCACAAGCCTATTTTGTTTTTTTGTTTTTTGTTTTTTGTTTTGTTTTGTTTTTTTGTTTTTGTATTTTTGTTTTTTTGTTTTTGAGACGGAGTCTTGCTGTCTCTCCCAGTCCGGAGTGCAGTGGCGCGATCTCGGCTCACTGCAAGCTCCGCCTCCCGGGTTCACGCCATTCTCCTGCCTCAGCCTCCCGAGTAGCTGGGACTACAGGCGCCCGCCACCACGCCCGGCTAATTTTTTGTATTTTTAGCAGAGACGGGGTTTCACAGTGTTAGCCAGGATGGTCTCGATCTCCTGACCTCGTGATCCGCCCGTCTCGGCCTCCCAAAGTGCTGGGATTACAGGCGTGAGTCACCACGCCTGGCCTACAAGCCTATTTTGAATCAAAGCTAGGGGCTCCCTTCTGCAGATGCAGACAAGTCCAGGGCTCTGTTCTTGGAGAGTTTAGTCTCATGAAGGAAGAGAGATAGTAAACAAGCACTTACCAGACAATGTGGCCTTCCTCCAGATAGAGGGAAGCAGGGTGCTCATGGGTGCACAGAAGAACCTCCCCACTCCCCCTCTCCAAGAATGTTTCATGTGGTGTGGAGATGGAGGAGTGTTTTGTTTTGTTTTGTTTTGTTTTGTTTGAGACAGGGTCTCGCGCTGTTGCTCAGGCTGGAGTTCAGTGGTGTGATCTCAATTCACTGCAGCCTCAACCTCCCGGGCAGCAATCCTCCCACTTCAGCCTCCCAAGTAGCTGGGACTACAGGCATGCACCACCACACCCAGCTAATTTTGGTACTTTTTTTGTAGAGATGGGGTTTCGCCATGGCCCAGGCTGGTCTCAAACTCCTGGGCTCAAGCGATCTGCCTACGTTGGCCTCCCGATGTGCTGAAATTACAGGCATGAGCCACCATGCCCAGCTGGAAGGATGTTTCAAGCATAAAGAACAGCAGGTGCCATCTCTAGGAAGCCAAGAAGGCATAACGAGCTGTAGGTGCTAGAGTAAGTTTGGTCAGGAGAAGGATAGGGAGTGGTTGAGAAGGTTTGAGAGACAGTTGGGATGGGCTGGATTCTGAGGACTGTGAACCTAGATCCAAGGAGGAATTTAAAGTCCTCCACTTCCTGAAAAGACCCTCCTTTCAGGAAGAGAATGGCTGTCCTGTGGGGATGGGAGGCCAAGGAAGGAGGTTATCCCATGAGGACAATTGGGAGGGGGTGGTGGTGCTGAAGACAAGGTGACCATCTGTGAGGGAGATGAAGACTCCTTCCCCTCTATCTCGCAGACCCTACAGGCAACTTAAGGTTAATAACTGCCTGAAATAAGGTGAACATGAGCACAGATCCCCACCCCCAATCCCCTAGGATGGGGACCAGAGAGGTGGCACAGTTTGATGGTAATGATGTAGTGATGATGGATTGCACTTTCCCCTGGGCGCGGTCTCCTGAACAAGGGTGAGAGTACACCCTCCCATACCTTCCCTTGCCCTTACCCAGCTCCCATGGAACACACTGATGGGAAACAGAGGCATGAGGCTTTCCCAGCTCATCATGTGTTTGTGCTGTCACATTTCCTTCTCCAAGTGGACAGAGTAAAATATAAGGGATAATAAAATACACTCCGGGAAAGTAGGAAGGTCAAAAGGCAGCAGATGAGAGTTCACTGCTTAGTTTCTCATGCCCATGGACTTCATCAAAGGAAACATCCTCAAATTTGGTAGAAGGCGAGTCATAGTGCCCGTGAAGAAGTAAATGATTTTGAAAAGGTTTGTGTTGGTGTTGTCTGTAAAATGATACCTCAGGGTATCCGTTTCCTAGGAATGTCATAACAAAGAACCACAAACTGGGTGACTTAAAATAAGAGAAATTTATTGTCTCACGGTTCTGGAGGCTGGAAGTCTGCAATCAAAGCATGGGCGTGACTATGCTCCTTCTGAAACCTGTAGGGGAGAATCCATTCTTGCTTCTTCTTGGCTTCTGGGGGTTTGCTGGCAATCTTTGGCTAGCAGCCACAGAACTTCAATCTCTGCCTCCATCGTCACATGGCATTCTCCCCTCATGTCTCTGTGTCTCCTCTCTTGAGGACACAAGTCACATTGGATCAGGACTCACGCTGATGACTTCATCTTAATTGGATTACACTTGCAGAGACCCTGTTTCCAAATAAGATCACCTTCACGGGTACTGGCAGGTTAGGACTTCAGTAACTTTTGGGGAGGACATTATTCAGCCCATACCCAGAAGCTTTGTATTAATATTATCATTATTTTTTAGAGGTGGAGTCTCACTATATTGCCCAGACTTGTCTCAAACTCCTGGGTTCAAGCAGTCCTCCTGCCTCAGCCCCTCAAAATTAAAAACCCATTTCTAATAGAGTTATTTTGTCTAATAGAGTTTTATTGTTATTGAGTGGTCTGAGTTTGTATATTTTGGATATTAGTCCCTGATCTAATGTATATTTTGTAAATATTTTTTCTCAATCTGTGGGTTGTCTCTTTACTCTGTCATTTCCTTTGCCATGCAGAAGCTTTTTAATTTGGTATAAACCCATTTGTCTTATTTTTGCTTTTGTTGCCTATGCTTTTGGAGTCCGGTTACTATTTTTGGGGGGAGTGGGGGACAGGATCTCATTCTTTCACTTGGGCTGGAGTGCAGTGGTATAATCATGACTCACTGTAGCCTTGACCTCCTAGGTTCAAGCAATCCTCCCACTTCAGCCATCTGAGCAGCTGAGACTACAGGCACCCACCACCACGCCTGGCTAATTTTTAGATTATTTTCTGTAGAGATGAAAGTCAAAATAATAATAATAATTCAACCCATAAAACCATGTAAAGGTGTCTACGCTGGAGCAGAGGAGGCTGATCAGACACAGTTCTTTTGATGGCCCTGCATGAAAGAACTCAGGGCCCACTGGTGAGTTCTCCATGTTGTGGAGGGTGGAAACCAGATATATCAGACCAGGAAGCCATGGTGTAATTTATTTAAGCAATTGGTTTTCAAAGTGTGGTCCTGGACCGGCAGCATCAACATCACTTTGGAAACTTGTTAGAAAGGCAAATTCTTGGCTGGGTACAGTGGCTCGTGCCTGTAATTCCAGCACTTTGGGAGGCTAAGGCAGGAGGATTCCTTGAGGCCAGGAGTTCGAGACTAGCCTGGGCAACATAGCAAGACCCTGTCTCTACAAAAAGAAAAAAAAAATTTTAAAATTAGCCAGGCATGGTGGTGTATGCTGGTAGTCCCAGCTACTTGGGAGACTAAGGTGGAAGGATCAATTGAGCCCAGGAGTTTGGGGTTGCAGTGAGCTATTATCTTGCCACTGCACTCCAACCTGGGCAACAGAGTGAGATATCCCTATCTTAAAACAAATAAATAAATAAGTGTGAAAAAAAAAAGAAGGCCAGGTAAGATGACTCACTCTGGTAATTCCAACACTTAGGAGGCTGAGGCAGGAGGATTGTTTGAGCCCAGGAGCTCGAAACCAGGCTGGGTGACATGGCGAGACCTTGTCTCTGAAAAAAAAGAAGTACAAATTCTTGGACCTTATCCATACTTGCTGAATCAGAAACTGTAGAGTGAGGCTCAGGAAACAAGTCATCTAGGTGATTCTGATACATGCTTGATCCTATCCTGGCTTTCTCAGCACTTACTATGATGCCAGGCAGGCCCCTGACGTGCATCACCTCATGAGCTCACAACCACCCAATGCAATAGATATTGCTGCTAACCCTGATTTACAGACAGAGGGCAGATGTTTGGAGAGAAGAGTGAAGTAACAAAGAATAAAAGGTGGTGCAGGGGTTAGAAACAAATATCCCAGTCTGGTGCAGTGGCTCACACCTGTAATCACACCTGTAATCCCACACCTGTAGTACTTTGGGAGGCCAAGGCAGGAGGATCACTTGAGGCCAGGAGTTTGAGACCAGCCTGGGCAACATTACAAGACCCCGTCTCTACAAAAAATAAAAAATGTCGTCGGGTGCGGTGGCTCACATCTGTAATCCCAGCACTTTGGGAGGCCAAAGTGGGCAGATCACAAGGTCAGAAGTTCAAGACCAGCCTGGCCAATATGGTGAAACCTTGTCTCTATTAAAAATGCAAAAATTGGCCGGGCGCGGTGGCTCAAGCCTGTAATCCCAGCACTTTGGGAGGCCGAGACGGGCGGATCACGAGGTCAGGAGATCGAGACCATCCTGGCTAACACGGTGAAACCCCGTCTCTACAAAAAAAATACAAAAAACTAGCCGGGCGAGGTGGTGGGCGCCTGTAGTCCCAGCTACTCGGGAGGCTGAGGCAGGAGAATGGCGTGGACCCGGGGGGCGGAGCTTGCAGTGAGCTGAGATCCAGCCTCTGCACTCCAGCCTGGGCAACAGAGCAAGACTCCGTCTCAAAAAAAAAAAAAATGCAAAAATTTGCCTGGCGTGGCGGTGGGCACCTGTAATCCCAGCTACTCAGGAGGCTGAGGCACGAGAATCACTTGAAACCGGAAGGCGGAGGTTGCAGAGAGCCAAGATCATGCCACTGCACTCCAGCATGGGTGAAAGAGGGAAACTCTGTCTCAAAAAAAAAAAAAAAAAATTAGCCAGGCATAGTGGCACACCTGTAGTCCCAGCTACTTGGTGGGAGGATCACTTGAGCCCAGGAGTTGGAGGCTGCAGTGAGCTATGACTGCACCACTGCACTCTAGTCTGGGTGACAGAGTGAGACCTTATCTCAAACAAAAAGAAACAAATGCCCCCGACAGATCTGACCAGACCCCAGCGCAAGTCTGTTATTTTATTAGTCCATTTGGTCTCAATGAGGGCAGACTGGATCTTTGGACTGTCAGGAAGTTGGAGGCTAGCTCTGTGCTGGCAGAGATTATAGTCTGCGGGAGACCAGCCAGGAAGAATGAGTCATAACCCAGGACATCCTCCCGGGCCACTAGCCCTCCCTGCCTGTCCTTGTGCATCCTATCCCTTCTCACCCTGGTCCTCATTGGCTGATCTCTTGCCTCTCTCCCCAACCCCATAAGCTCCTTGAGGCAGCTATGAGTCTATAATGTTCACAGTTGTATCACCTGTGCCTAGCCCAGCAGTTGACATCTAATAAGTCTTCAGTAAATGTTTATTGAATTAAAGAATAAATTTCTGAAACTATTGCCATCATACTTTGTACATTTTAAAATATGTTCCTAGCAATGTATATATCATTTGATTTGATTATTCTACCTCTATCAATTTATTCCAAGGAAATCATCAGACACATATAAAGATGTATAAGTAAGGAGACTAGGCACATTGGTTCACACCTGTAATCCCAGTACTTTGGGAGACTGACGTGGAAGTATTGCTCGAGGCCAGGAATTTGAGATAGATTAGCCTAAGCAACACAGTGAGACCCTTTTTCTTTTCTGAGACGGAGTTTCACTGTGTTGCCCAGGTTGGAGTGCAGTGGCACAATCTTGGCTCACTGCAAGCTCCGCCTCCTGGTTCACACCATTCTTCTGCCTCAGCCTCCCGAGTAGCTGGGACTACAGGCACCCGCCACCACGCTTGGCTAATTTTTTTTGTAATTTTAGTAGAGATGGGGTTTCACCATGTTAGCCAGGATGGTCTCGATCTCCTGAACTCATGGTCCACTCGCCTCCCAAAGTGCCGGGATTACAGGTGTGAGCCACCGCACCCGGCAGACCCCATCTCTTAAAAAAAAAAAAAAATGGCCGGGGGCGGTGGCT
>NC_037688.1:24658142-24669791 GCF_003255815.1 Theropithecus gelada
AAAAGAAATACAAAAAACTAACCGGGCGAGGTGGCGGGCGCCTGTAGTCCCAGCTACTCGGGAGGCTGAGGCAGGAGAATGGCGTGAACCCAGGAGGCGGAGCTTGCAGTGAGCTGAGAGATCTGGCCACTGCACTCCAGCCCGGGCGACAGAGCAAGACTCCGTCTCAAAAAAAAAAAAAAAAAAAAAAAAAGAAAATTAAAAGGCAAAGAAGATGAAGGAAGCCAGACCTTTCACCGGAAGAATGATCTTACTTAGTTCTAAGCTCCCTGGTAGGCTAGGAAAAAACAGAAAGGTTGGTTATAGTTCTTGCTGCGAGTCTAGCAGATCCTCAGGAGAAAGACAAAGCATTTATTTTCTCATACTGAATTCTAAGAAAACCCTCTTACTCAGAGCTGTGGGGAGGGGACATGGGGCTCTAGCTGACCCTAGATGATAGCTTGGCAAGAAACAGTTTTCACATGACTGTCCCTTCTAATAGCCTTCAGAGGGCACTGGGGGCTCAACTAAGAAATCAGTAGCTCAAAGAAGTCCACTGGGGTGGGAGAAGACACGGGGGACATGCCTGTGGATCACTGATCTGGGCTGTTGCCTTCAGACCTGGCTGGGGCTCCCTCCCCTGCCCAGAATGCCCAGGCCTGAGGGTGCAGGAAGCCAGGGAAAAGAGGAATGAGATGGTGGGGCTCTGCCACTCACCCACTGTGGGTCAGTCGGGAGGTCAGATGGGTTGATGCCAGCAGAGTGCCAAGCACACAATGAGTGCCCCGTGAATGTGCTAAACACACATTGAGTGCCTCGTGAATGGCAGCACATTCTGTGTGTGAACTGGGGGAGGAGGCTAAGGGGTCCAAGGTCAAGGGGTGTTAAGGAGGGAGCTCCCTCTCCAGGAGCCCATACTATGGGGTCCCAGGTGAGGCATGCTTAGAGGGTGGCATCTGCAGACCTATCCGATTGCTCAGACTGCGGGCTCAGCGGCTCCTGCTGCCAGGGATTGGGCAGCCTGATTGAGGCCCCACCCACAGCTACCACCCCCAGACTCCTAACCAGTGCCCAGGACACATCTTGCCTCTTTGATAAGACCAGGCAAGAAGGAGGGACTTCTGGACTGTCCTGTCCTCTTGCTTGTGGAGGCCACAGGGCCAAAGCCCTACCCTGGTCACCCATCATGGAGGGGCCTAGTGTAACTCTGAGCCTGGGCTGTTATCTGATCCAGGAGTTCACATTCAAGCCTAGCTGGGGCTCCTTCCACTTCCAGATCCCTTTCAGCGAGAAATTGTATCAGTCCCAGGAGGCCTCGTGCGTGGCCCCAGCTCACCGGGTATCAAGGCAAGAAAGTCACAAAACCAGCACAAGTGGGGCCCTCAGAAGAATCCATTTCTGGGGGAGATGGCACGGGGGGCACCTGGGCCTGTCCAGGAAGGTAGAGAGCCTCAGGAGCTACCTTCCTCTTCTGGAAAAGCACAAAGTTTAAAGAAGGCTCAAGGTTTTAGGGAGGTAGTGTTACCTGGTGATTAGTAGCTTGGGCTTTGGACATAAGAGATACAAGTTCATACCCTAGTTCAGTGCCTTGCTGTGTGACCCTGAGCAAATGCCTTGCCATCACTGTGCCTCAGCTTCCCCCTTTATAGAATATGGATAATAGTAAGTTCTGTCCCTCATGGGATACTATGCAGGCTAAACAAAATAGTCTTTTCAACCTAGCCCTAGATCAGGGTTTCAGACATGGGAGGCCTAATTGTTAGTGGTAATGGGGGTCTTGGGAGGCAGGGTCCCACCCTCCATGGGAAATCGGGCAGGGGTAGGGAGGACAGCTAGATAGAGAGCTGTCCTCTGTCAGTCCCAGACTCCTCTGTCACCTGTGGGCTGTCGGGATTTCTGCCTTGGCCCAGCTCAAGGGACAGGGGTCTAGAGGGCAGTGGGGACCAACCCAAGCCCAGTCAGCCCAGTGAATTTTCCAAATGAAAAATGTATCCCACACTTTGGAAGGCCGAGGTGGGCAGATCACCTAAGGTCGGGAGTTCGAGGCCAGCCTGGCCAACATGGTGAAACCCCTTTTCTACTAAAAATACAAAAAGTTAGCCAGATGTGGCGGCGGGTGCCTGTAATCCCAGATACTTGGGAGGCTGAGGCAGGAGAAATGCTTGAACCTGGGAGGTAGAGGTTGCAGTGAGCCAAGATTGTGCCACCACTTTACTCCAGCCTGGGCGACAGAGTGAGACTCCATCTCAAAACAAACAAATAAACAAACAAAAACACACACACACAAAAAGTAAAAATGTATCTCAGCTGGCACAGTGGCTCATGCCTGTAATCCCAGCATTTTGGGAGGCCAAGGCAGGAGGATTGCTTGAGCCCATGAGTTCAAGACAAGCCTGGCCAACATAGAGAGACCCCATCTCTAAAAAAAATAAAAAAAAATTAGCTGGGCGTGGTGCCACATGCCTATAGTCCCAGCTACCCTGGAGGCCAAGGCAGGAGGATGGCTTGAGGCCAGGAGGTTGAGGTTATAATAAGCCATGGCATTCCAGCCTGGATGACAGAGTGAGACTCTGACTCAAAAAAAATATATATATATATGTATATTTATATATATGTCCCTTCCTGGGCTGCTGCCCTGGCCCTGGCACTGGGCTGTCGGTCCTCTCCTACTCATTGCCACTCGCCCCACTTCTACCCACAGTGGTGACTGGGGGCCCCCTGGAAGGGCCCTACCGCCTCAAGCAGTTTCACTTCCACTGGGGCAAGAAGCACGATGTGGGTTCTGAGCACACGGTGGATGGCAAGTCCTTCCCCAGCGAGGTACGGGCCCTCCACTTGAATCCCTCTGCTACATGGGAAGGAACGCAGGCCTGGGTAGTCAGGGGCTTAAGGATGCCTGGGGTGGGGCCTTGGAGAGGGGGAAGAGAAGCACCCGGGGCCTTTGGGAGAGATACTTTCTACCCACCCCCAGCACAGGGTCTTCCATCTGAACCTGGCCACTGCTGTCCTTTCTGGTCTGTACATCCTGGAGTTTTCTGAAGGGCTATCCAGTCCCACTGCAGCCTTGCTGACAGCCCTTCAAGGCTTGAGCCCGATATTCAAGGCTGTGCATGAGCTAACCTTGCCTGGCCTCATCTTTCCCCTCATCTCTTCATACACTGAGCTGCATGACAAATCCCCTGTCCCTGTCCACACCTGGCTCCTTCATACCACCAAGCTTTGCCTGTGCTGTTCTCTCTGCTTGGAATGCCCTTCCCCAAGGCTTCCCTCTGATAACCCTCTGCTTATTCTCTGGACTCAGCTGTAGGCACCACCTCCTCAAGGAGGTGTCACGCTGGATGTTCATGATCGATTTCACAACTCGTTCCCTGCAAAGCAGGGCCTGGGCCAGATTCCTCTTTGGGTCCCCTGGAGTTCAGAAAAGAATTGGGCCCAGAGCTGGGTGGATGCTACCTATGACCCTCTGGGGCTCCCCTGGGCCCCCAGCATCCTAATCCTTGGAGGCTTGACAGCTTCCCTTTCCTGCAAAGAGGCCAGGAGTCTGGTGGGAGTGAGGGGAGCCTGGCTCAGAGTTCCCGTTGCCCCTGGGAGGCACAAAGCATTGTCCTGTTGTTGCCCCATAGCTTCATCTGGTTCACTGGAATGCCAAGAAGTACAGCACTTTTGGGGAGGCAGCCTCAGCGCCTGATGGCCTGGCTGTGGTTGGTGTTTTCTTGGAGGTGAGTGGTGGTTTGCTGGGGCCAGGAGCAGCATGGGAGGCCTGGCACTGCCCCTAGTTCTGGAACACAGTGGGTGCTGGACTCATACTACCCTCTCCCTGACAGACAGGAGACGAGCACCCCAGCATGAATCGTCTGACAGATGCACTCTACATGGTCCGGTTCAAGGTAAAGTCCATGCCCCTGACCCGAGCAGCTGATGGGGAGAGACGAAGAGGCTGGCTCACAAGTTGGGCCCATCCACTCCTTCATTCTGGGAGTAAACCCTTGCTGAGACCAAGGAGGAGGGCAGCACCAGCAGGGCCCTGCACCTGATTCCTCATTGGGGTCAGCAGCCCCCTGAGTGCCCAGCATGAAGCATGGCTGGGTATAGAATTGATAAGATGCTTGTCACATTAATGGTGGTCTAATAGGCAATGTCACTGAGGGCAGCTGAAGGCAAGGGAGGGAACATCATGGCCAAATACCTCCAGGAGCCACAGCTTTTACACACAAGCAAACAGATGGAGAGGGCCCGGCTTAAGCTGGAAGACAGTATCTGGGATTACAGACATTTGCCCACAGTTTGCATCAATGGACATAGAGAGGCCTAAATCCTGCTGATATAAATGGGTGAAGGCCGGGCATGGTGGCTCATGCCTGTAATCCTAGCACTTTGGGAGGCCGAGGTGGGTGGATCATTTGAGGTCAGGAGTTCAAGACCAGCCTGGCTAACATGTTTGTGAAACCCTGTCTCTACTAAACATACAAAAATTAGCTGGGCGTGGTGGTGCATGCCTATAATCTCAGCTACTCGGGAGGCTGAGAGAGAAGAATTGCTTGAACCCAAGAAGCAAAGGTTGCAGTGAGCCGAGATCGTGCCGCTGCACTCCAGCCTGGGCAACAGAGTGAGACTCTGCCTCAAAAAAAAAAGAAAAAGAAAAAGAAAGAGAGAGAGGCAGGAAGGAAGGAAGGAAAGAGAGAGAGAGAAAGAAGGAAGGAAAGGAAGGAAGGAAGGAAGGAAGGAAGGAAGGAAGGAAGGAAGGAAGGAAGGAAGGAAGGAAAGAAGGAAGGAAAAAAGAAAGAAAAAGAGAAAGAGAAAGAAAGAAATGGGTGGAGAAGTTGCTGGTTTGGTCCCAGTGGGAGGTCTGTGCTGATTCCCGGGTTCCCCCACCTTGCTCCAGGGCACCAAAGCCCAGTTCAGCTGCTTCAACCCCAAGTGCCTCCTGCCTGCCAGCCGGCACTACTGGACCTACCCGGGCTCTCTGACGACTCCCCCGCTCAGCGAGAGTGTCACCTGGATTGTGCTCCGGGAGCCCATCTGCATCTCTGAAAGGCAGGTGAGTCCTCTCAGAGGGCCAGATGGAGGGACGTGGCACTCAGGGCTCACCCCAGGCAGTGTGACTCTCCAACTAGCACCCCACAGCCTGTGATCACACCTTCAAGGTTCCTCCCCATTTTTTACTAATAAATGTACAGATTCTTGGTTGGGAGTTAGCTTGATTGTTAATCACCAGAACCTAGACACTGGCTGGTGGGGGGAGGATACCTGGATCCTGGGACCCTCCCCCCGGCTACTGTGTTGGAATCTGAATGCTACATTTGCTGATAAGTCTTAGCTAGATGGTCTTGGAACTAGAACTAGGTGAAGCAGAGCCCAGGCTCTTTAGTGAGTAAGTAAATGAGGGTCCCACAGAGAAGAATGAGTGGGGAAGAGTAGGGACAGACCCTAAGGGAAGGAGGAGGGAAGGGTAGAGTTGGCTGGGCAGGTATGCCAGATGATGCATCGGGGTCATAGAGGTCCACAGCACCCCCAATCTGCCCTGAGCATCCCTTCTGCTTCCTCAAGATGGGGAAGTTCCGGAGCCTGCTTTTTACCTCAGAGGACGATGAGAGGATCCACATGGTGAACAACTTCCGGCCACCACAGCCACTGAAGGGCCGCGTGGTAAAGGCCTCCTTCCGGGCCTGAGCTGCCCACCTGCCTAGCCGGCCACTAGGGCACCATCTTCCCAAGGGCTTCCACGTCAGCAGACACCAAACCATCTGAGGCTCCCTCCCTGGGGGGTGCTGGGGACCCTCCTTCAGCCAGTTTGCTCCTTGGTCACCCTGGAGGCTTCTGGATGGGACCCTGGAGTCTGGGGCACCCTTCAGCTGCCCTGGGGACAGGAAGGACAGGAGCTAAGCAGGGTCCAAGCCTGGGGCTGCCTCTGCTCTCCAAGACCCAAAGACCCCTGGGAACCTCCTCTGGTCTTCCCCACTGGCAGTGGTGGCAGCCCCACCTGGAGCGCACACTGTGATGGAGGAGACTGAGCTCCCTGGGGCAGGTAGCTGACACTACCAGAGAGACTCAAGCAATAATTAGAGGTGGGCAGAGCTGCCCTCTCGGCATTACCTCTTCTGCAGGCTCTGCCATGCACGCACCTCACTGCCAGGCCATTAAAATCAGCACCCAGCATGCTGGAGGTGATGTGGCCTTCTCCCTCCAGCCACCTGCTGCCATGGGCAGGCCCTGGCTATAGCTTATACAGTATCTCCCCTTGTCCCCACCCAGTCACCAAAGCCACCTACATGACGATCCATCCTTGTTGAATTAATAAATTCATGTATCCATGCAACAAATACCAATTCAGTGCTTGTGCTGTCTCTAGTGCCGTCCTAGGCTTTGGGGAGCAATGGTGGTGAGTTAAGCACTATGTGTTGGGAGGGATATGGGTGGTGAACAGGTGAGAGTTACACAAAGGGCAGGGAAGGGGCTATGGGAGCAGAGGAGAAGGGGAGACCATCTCACTCAGCAAGGAAATGAAATTCTGGCCAGGCGTGGTGGCTCACACCCACAGTCCCAGAACTTTGGAAAGCCAAAGCAGGTGGATCACTTGAGCTCAGGAGTTTGAGACCAGCCTGGCCAACATGGTGAAACCCCGTCTCCACTAAAAATACAAAAATTAGCTGGGTGGTAGTGGTACACACCTGTAATCCCAGCTATTCAGGAGGCTGGGGCAGGAGAATCGCTTGAACCCAGGAGGCAGAGGTTGCAGTGAGCCAAGGTCGCACCACTATACCCCAGGCTGGGCAACAGAGCAAGACCCTCTCAAAAAGAAAGAAAGGAAGAAATGAAATTCCAACCAGTATTCCAAATCAGATAGAAGGGAACAGCATGTTTGAGGCCAAAGGAAGGGCAAGTGTTCAGGCTCAGAGGTGAGAGAAAGCCCAGTGTGGTTGTGGGGCTCAAAGGGCTCAGAGGGGCTAGAGCCCTGGGGCAAACCTGGGACCCCGCCCCCAGGCTGACAGGGAGCTACCAAGGGCTTGAGTAGAGGAGGGGCAGGCCAGGCCTGCAAATGGGGAAGATCCCTGAGGAATGCGGATGGGCAGGCAGGAATGGTGGCAGGGAGCAAGGGGTGGCCTGTGTCCAGGAGGGAGGGGGCAGAGTGGAGGGAGGTGGAAGACACAGGACTGGATGAGAGAGATTTAGGAGGTGGTGCCCAAAATACAGTGTTTGGCTGTCCAGGAAAGAGAGGAGTCCAGGGCATATCCCTGAGCAGAAAGTGGAGCCTTCACTTGCTCTGAGAACACTATAGGGAAGCTGGCCACATTGGACATGCAGCATTGTGGGGTCCTGGAAGGAAAATCTAAGGGGGCATGTGCCTTCAGGCCCAGGCCCTGCACACGCACAACTCCAAGAGGGGTTTGTTTGTTTGTTTGTTTATTTTTGAGATGGAGTCTTGCTCTGTAGCCCAGGCTGGAGTGAGTGGTATGATCTTGGCTCACTGCAACCTCCGCCTTCCAGGTTCAAGCAATTCTCCTGCCTCAGCCTCCGAGTAACTGGGATTGCAGGTGTGTGCCACCACACCCAGCCAATTTTTTTTTTTTTTTTTTGAGATGGAGTCTCTCTCTGTTGCCCAGGCTGGAGTGCAGTGGCATGATCTCCGCTCACTGCAAGCTCTGCCTTCCAGGTTCACGCCATTCTCCTGCCTCAGCCTCCCGAGTAGCTGGGACTACGAGCGCCCGCCACCACGCCTGGCTAATTTTTTGTATTTTTTAGTAGAGATGGGGTTTCACTGTGTTAGCCAGGATGGTCTTGATCTCCTGCCCTCGTGATCCGCCCACCTCGGCCTCCCAAAGTGCTGGGATTACAGGTGTGAGCCACCGCGCCCAGCCCTGCAGTGCTTTTTAAAATGTGCATCCTCACCTTAGTCCCTAGTCCAAGTCCCAAAGGCAAGTTCACAGTTGGGCCTAGAGACCAAGTGTTGATCGTGACCCAGATGAGACAGGGGCAGGAGTAGGAGGCAGACATTGGGGTTGCTAGGGAGTGATGGGAGGTGAGAAACTGGGACCTCACATGTACAAGTTTAGTCGTGAAGGGGGAGAAAGGGACAGTGGGGCAGGCTGTGGGGAGATGGGAATGTCCAAACACCCTTGGGAAAGAGGCCCCACTGCAGGGCCAGGAGGGGCTGGTGATGCATGTCATCTGCTCACTTTGTCCACAGTCCTGTCATTGTCACTATACCAGAAGGGAACTCCCAGGCCACAGGGCACTTTTGGGTCTTAGATTTCTAACTTCGACCTCAGTGATGTGAGGAAGAGAAAGGCTTGCTCTATGGAGCCCCCTCCCACTCCCACGCTTAGGGCAAACCTGTCTCCAGAGTGGAGAGGAGTAGGGTGTACAGGAGGAGCGGGCCAAATAGAGAGTTACCCTGCAAGCACCCCTGGTCTGATCTAGGTAGGGGCCATTTTCTCCCTCCACTTTTGAGGAGATGGTGAGGAGCGGGAGAGAGGTGTCTGGAGGACAGCATTTTCTCAGCTTGGAGGCAGGCAGCTGTGGCAACTGGGAAGCAATGCCAGTAATGTTCCTGTTAAAGCAGGCAAAGGGCCTGAGGCAGACGTCCAGCTCTCCCTTCGATCCAAGAACTGTTGTTACACCCATTTTACAGATGAGGATGATGAGGCTCAGGGAGGTTAGGTAGGCAGGTCACAGAGGAGGATTTGAACCAGGATCTGTCCAAACTCTTCTACTCTATACTAGAGCAACTGGGCTCAAAGGAGGGTGGGATGGGTATGGTGGTGGCCATCTGGAGGTGGCATAATAGCCCCAATGCTGCTAACTGTGCCAGGGACCCTGTCCAGCCCTTCCCAGGGATGGTGGCAACACAGGCCTGGCGCTGCAGAGGACTTGGAAAATGGGAGCTGGTTTTATAATAATTATCCTGAGGCTGCCAAGAATCCTCACTCCCTAAGTCCTTTCCCTTAATTCACTTTTTAAATTTGAAACTATTTTAAAGCTGAAAGTGGCCTCCTTATGTTATAATTACAGCCCCAGATTTGACCCTATTATATCCAAATGGGCTGTCCCAGCTGGATGCCAGCATACCTGGCCTCAGGGGACCCAGGACTGGGTCCTAAGTCCTCATCCAGGACAAGATTTTCTCCTGGAGGTGATGCTGGGGACATTTGGGACACCCAAGACAAGATGAGCTCTACTTGCTCCCAGGACCCCAGAGGGGCCCTCCCTGGGCAGCCAGGGGTGGCCCTTGGATTGATCCAGGCAGGGCTGTGGGCCTGCCAGCAGCCACAGCCTGCGGAGTCTGTGCCCAGGCGAGGGTCACAGTCTTCCCTCCAGTGCAGGCTGTGGTCCCCAGAGCAGGTCCCTTCTATGGGGCGGGCCTCAGGAGGGGGGATGGCTGTGAAGATCTGATCCCCCTGAAGCTCCTTCTGCAGAGGGCTGTCGTCCAACCCCATGGTCACCCTATAGCTGCTGCTGCTGCAGAGGCTTGGGAGTGTCCCCTCACGGCTAGCCCTGGACACACATCCACTGGCGTGCTCATCTGTGGGAGGAGTGATCTGTGACCTGAGCAACAGCTGGAGACAGGGACAGAAACAGGTCTGAGGTGGAGGTTGCAAGATAACCTGACAGTTGATGCCTGGGAGGGAGCCACAGCTGATGTCCAAGCTAAGAGGGGTTGGAGCAGGGCAGAAGGCTTTCAGATGCAGTTGGAGCTGGCCTGGGATTGGGAAGAGAGGTCAGACAATGGCCTGAGCATCTTGGGGATCCTCTCACGCCCATGGGTCACAACACCAACTCTGAGGCCACCCTCAAAGGCCAAATGTACTGCTGGTTGGTCAAGACTCGGGGGAGGAGGAGATGTGACTCTTTGAACATGAAATGTTCTGGCATTTGTCCCCTAGCCAGAGGCAAGACCTGGGGAATGTATCTCATTTGAAGTCTTATCTGCTCACAAATCCAAGGGCCCACTTACCCTGGTCATACCTGGGTTTTGCACCACATGCCACTCAAACCCTCTGAAGCTTGTTTCCTCCTCTGTAAAATGGAAATGACATGTGAGCCATATCTGTAATTTAAAATTTTCTAATAGTGATATCAAATGTATAGAAAGAGACATAAGACTGGGTGCAGTGGCTCACATCTGTAATCCTAGCACTTTGGGAGGCCGAGGCAGGAGAATCACTTAAGCCCAGGAGTTCCAGACAACATCCTGGGCAACATAGCAAGACCCTGTCTCAAAAAGAAAAATGTAGCCAGGCACCGTGGCTCACATGTGTAACCCCAGCACTTTGGGAGGCCGAGGCGGGAGGATTACCTGAGGTCAGAAGTTCGAGACCACTCTGGCCAACATGGTGAAACCCCATCTCTACTAAAAATACAAAAATTAGCTGGGTGTGGTGGTGTGCACCTGTAATCCCAGGTACTCCGGAAGCTGAGACAGGAGAATCGCTTGAACCCAGGAGGCAGAGGTTGCAGTGAGCCAAGATTATGCCACTGCACTCTAGCACGGGTGACAGAGCAAGACTCTGTCTCAAAAAAAAGAAAAGAAAAATGCAAAAAGAAACAAGTCATTTAAATGATGCACTTAATTTAACCCAACTATATCCAAAATATATACATTTTAATCTGTCACTAATATTAATAGAAAAAAACTAATGAAATATTTTACATTCTTTTTTTGTGCTAAGTCTTTGAAATCTAGTGTGTGTTTTATGCTTACAGTACATCTCTGTGGAGGACAGCCCCATTTCATATGCTCAAAGCCTTATTTATCAGTATATAGTTACACATAATTTTTTTTTTTTTCTTTTTTTTTTTGAGACAGAGTTTCACTCTTGTTGCCCAGGCTAGAGTGCAACGGTGCTATCTCGGCTCACTGCAACCTCTGCCTCCCAGGTTTAAGCAATTCTCCTGCCTCAGCTTCCGGAGTAGCTGGGATTACAGATGCCTGCCACCACGCCCGGTTAATTTTTTGTATTTTTAGTAGAGACATGGTTTCACTATATTGGCCAGGCTGGTCTTGAACTCCTGACCTCAGGTGAACCACCTGCCTTAGCCTCCCAAAGTGCTGGGATTGCAGGCATGAGCCGCTGCGCCTGGCCTGCACATCTTAAAAAAAAACATAAAACAGAAAAAAAAGAAAGAAAAAAAGAAAAAAGCCATATGTGGCCCAGTACGGCGGCACGTGCCTATAATCCCAGCTATTCAAGAGGCTGAGGCAAGAGGATTACTTGAGGCCAGGAGTTCAAGGGTATATTGCATGATGATCACTTCTGTGCATAATCACTGCACTCCAACCTGGGCAACACAGTAAGATCCCACTGCTAATTTTAAAAAATAAGAAAAAGGAAAAAAAAGCCATATGTCGCCGGGCGCGGTGGCTCAAGCCTGTAATCCCAGCACTTTGGGAGGCCGAGACGGGCGGATCACAAGGTCAGGAGATCAAGACCATCCTGGCTAACACGGTGAAACCCCGTCTCTACTAAAAAATACAAAAAAACTAGCTGGGCGAGTTGGCGGGTGCCTATAGTCCCAGCTACTTGGGAGGCTGAGGCAGGGGAATGGCATAAACCCGGGAGGCGGAGCTTGCAGTGAGCTGAGATCTGGCCACTGCACTCCAGCCTGGGTGACAGAGCGAGACTCCATCTCAAAAAAAAAAAAAAAAAAAAAAAATAAATAAATAATGCTTCA
>NC_037688.1:24669873-24678092 GCF_003255815.1 Theropithecus gelada
CAAAAAAAAAAAAAAAAAAAAAAAAAGCCATATGTGGCCATTGGCTACCAAATTAAACAGTACAGTCCTAAATGGATGTCACTCTGCTGGACAGGTGTCTGAGAAAGCCCTCTGGCTGGGCGTGCAGCCAGGCAAAGTGGCAGGAATGAGTCAGATCTGCTCCCAGCCTCTGTCCTCCACAAGAACAGCCTCAGAACATTTGATGCCAAGTTGGCTCCCTCTGCCAGGGCCTTCCTCCCCCAGGAAACCTCTCTAACCTCACTTCACTCCAGCCTGGCTGGCTCTGCCCCAGGCCACCCTGAAGGGCCTTTCCTGTTCCACTGAGAGAAAGGCCAAGACCCTCAGCAAGGAACTGACTGCAGAGGAGTGCTGGGAGTCAGGGGAGGTGGTAGTCCTGGCTTGGTTGAGCTTTGATTAGTCTGGGAGAGTTTCCTGCAGGAGGGGCCCAGAGCAAAGACGCTGGCATCCCAGGAGAGGGGCGGAAGCCTCAGCTGCAGAGAGCATTTACAGACAAAAAAAGAAGGCCTGGCTCTTGCCCAGCCGTATCAACACAAAGAAGAGGCGGGGCTGAGGAGACAGGGGCTCCCAGGCTGCAGACTTCAAATGCCAGGCAGAGGTTTACCCTAACATCCACAGGCCATGGGGGTCATTGAGGTCTAAAGCAGGGGCTGAGGACCTCCTGGGCTGGACGAAGAGGACTCTTGCTGAGGCTTAGAGAGCACCAGGCATCACTTGGTTTGAATTCACCTTCTAACCCAGGGCTTGAGTGCAAATTCTGGCAAGTGCAATTCATCAACTTCTGCTGCTGCCTCTCCTCAGCCCTGCGGGATGGAATCATGCCTGGACCCTGGCAGCTTCCAGTTTGGCAGTCTGTGAGTGTAACCTACACTCCTCCAGCTGCAACTCAAGTGCTTTTGTCTTCCGGGACATAGGAGGGCGAGCACATGGTTCCTTTATTCCTACCAAGAGGCCCTCTTAGACTGGCACTGTGAGAAAGGCATGGAGGCACGTGAGCCCCTGGGGTCACCTGGGCTCCCAGGTGTCCCTCAGGTTTTTGGGAAAAACTTGAACCTCTTTTTCTTCCTCCTCTCTCAGCTCCTGCTCTCAGCATGGATATCCAGACACGGGAAGCACCAGAGGGCACACAGCCTGTCTCTCCAGTTACCTAGGCCCCCCAGGGACCTGGAGAGTCGTCCCTTGCTACTACTGATCTTGAGTGTTTAGGAGCAGGGTTTGGAGGTACAACTTCTTCAGCCAGAGGGAGCCATGATAGCGTCAGTATGCCATCTAGGAGCTGGGTGCGGTGGCTCACACCTGTAATCCCAGCACTTTGGGAGGCCAAGACAGGCAGATTCCTTGAGCCCAGGAGTTCAAGACCAGCTTGGGGAATGAAGAGCAAGGCAATAAAAACGACTCTATAAAAAATACCAAAAAATTAGCCAGGCATGGTGACGTGTCCCTGTAGTCCCAGCTCCTCAGGGGGCTGAGGCAGGAGGATTGCTTGAGTCTGGGAGGTCGAGGCTACAGTGAGCTATGATTCTGTCACTGTACTCCAGCCTGGGCAACAGAGCAAGACCCTGTCTCAAACAACAACAAAAACAACAACACACAAGCCACCTAGGGAATCCTAGGGCATCTGAGCTAATCCCCTTATATAGATACAATAGCTGAGGCCCAAAGAGGAAACAGAATCTGTCAAAGTGAGTTGGCAGGACAGCCAAGATTTATGACTCTTCACTCTATCCACAGAGCATTATGTAACAGAAAGACCCCTACCATTTGGCCGGGCTCAGTGGCTCACACTGGTAATCCCAGGGCTTTGGGAGGCCAGGGTGGGAGGATCACTTACACCCAGGAATTCAAGACCAGCCTGGCGACATAGCAAGACTCTGTCCCTACCAAAAAATAAATAAATAAATAAAATTAAAATTAGCCTACAGTAGCTGTCCATGCATCTGGTCTTAGCTACTCAAGAGGCTGAGGTGGGAGGATAGCTTGAGCTCAGGAGCTCTGAGCTCTGATCACACCATTTCATTCCAGCTGGGGTGACAGAACAAGATGAAAGAAAGAAAGAGAGAAAGAGAGACAGAGAGGGAGGGAGGGAAGGAAGGAAGGAAGGAAGGAAGGAAGGAAGGAAGGAAGGAAGGAAGGAAGGAAGGAAGGAAGGAAGGAAGGAAGGAAGGAAAAAGAAAGAGAAAGAAAGAGAGAAAGAAAAGAAAGGAAGAAAGAAAGAAAGAAAGAGAGAGAAAGAAAGACCCCCCTCTCCAAATAACTCCCTGGCAGCCGTCATAATGGCTGAAATCCTGCCATTGGAGCTGCATTGCTCGCAGTTAAGCATGGTTGCCTGATGAATGCAAGTGCCGCTGCGAAGGCCACAGTCAGTAACACCTTGTCGGGGAACGATGTTACCACCTCCTTTTCAGTCTGCTGTGTGATCGCTTTGCCAGGCCTCAGTTTCCCCATTTGTAAAATGTGTCCATGGGAGTCCTAGAAGGCCTCAGGTAGAACTTGAAGGAGGAGAGAAAGTGGATTCCCTCCGCAGAAGTAGAGTCAGACTTGTGGCCGAGCTGGGGGCAAAACGCATCAGATCTTAGGCTGTGGGTCACCCCATGTGCCTCCTAAACTGAAAGGGGCCATGGGGCTGGGGCAAAATCAGCAAGGGCTAATAACTGGAGGAGCCCCCAAGCTCAGGAGGTTGAGGCTGCACTGAGCCAAGTCCGTACCATTGCACTCCAGCCTGGGTAACAGAGGGACACCTTGTCTCAAAAAAAAAGAAGGGGAGAGGAAGGGAGGGGACAGGAAGGGAGGGGAGGGGAGGGGAGGGGAGGAGAGGAAAGGGAAGAGCTAGTTAGTTAGGTAGTAGGATATCCTCAAATTGGGTTTGTTTGAAGTTTTCCCATGAAAAAATTGAGGTTATTTTGTTGGAATATAATTAAAAATGATCCATTTTCAGTGTCATATCAATATCAATAGGCACTTGATTTGTACCTTTTTTGGAGATGTAAATTTTGATTTTAATTTTTTTATTGAAATGTAATATATGTACAGAAAAGTACATACCCTCCTTCTTTATGGTGTTTTTTCTTTTTTTGTTGCTGTTGTTTTTTCTTTTTTTTTTGAGATGGAGTTTCGCTCTTGTTGCCCAGGCTAGAGTGCAGTGGCACGATCTTGGCTCACTGCAACCTCCACCTCCTGGGTTCAAGCAATTCTCCTGCCTTAGCTTCCTGAGTAGCTGGGACTACAGGTGCCCACCACCACGCCCAGCTAATTGTATTTTTAGTAGGGATGGGGTTTCACCATGTTGACCAGACTGGTCTCGAACTCCTGACCTCAGGTGATTCACCTGCCTCAGCCTCCCAAAGTGCTGGGATTTCAGGCATGAGCCACCGGACCTGGCCAGTATATACCCTTGATGCACTTTCACAACCTGAACACATCTGTGTAAGTAGGATCCAGATCAACAAAAGTGTATTTCCTGCACCCCAAGCCCCACATGTCCCCACCAAGTTATTACCTCCTCAAAGTAACCATCATCCGGACTTCTAAGAGTATAAATGATATTTGCCTGACTTTGAACTTCCAATATTCTTTTCAGAAACCTCTTTTATTTCTGGATTTTTTGCTTATGTTTGTGAGATTCTCAGAACCTACTTGTATATTGATAAATGCAATGTCTCCCATTATGAGCCTGAAATGAAATTCAAACTAATCTATGCACACAATTTCAAAAAATCAATTCGATGCTTTAATTGTAATATAAAGGACAGTAATTTATAACATATAATAAAATATATGTATTTAAATGTATATAACTAAAATTGTATTTATATATACAAATCATGTAATGTTTAATGAAAATAGTATTTATGTCAGTATGTAAATGGTGGGGGCACAATGACACTAAAGATGTGATGAAGTCTTCTGATGTTTGTACCCATATTGTTTTTCTTCCTTTTTTTTTTTTTAGAGACAGGGTCTCACTCTGTCATCCAGGCTGGAGTCTGGTGGTGCAATCACAGTTTACTGCAACCTTGACCTCCTGGGCTCAAGCGATCCTCCTGCCTCAGCCTCCCCAGTAGCTGGGGCTAAAGGTGTGCACTACCACGCTTGGCTAATTTTTGTATTTTTTTGTAGAGACAGGGTTTCACCATGTTGCTCAGGCTGGTCTTGAACTCCTGGCCTCAAGTAATTCTCCCACAAGTGCTGAGATTACAGACATGAGCCACCACACCCAGCCTGTACCCATATTTTGAAGCTCCATAAATAGCGGCTTCAGATGCATACCAGGCAGAAGAAAGTGAGTATCTTTGCCCCCATGCTGTGAGTTTCCTAGATGATGGTAACTCCTGGTGAAATTCTCAACACAAAGTACCATCTTCCCTCCTTTCACATGATAATTGCATTCTTGGAAAATATTCTACATATTAAAACTATGCAAAAATTCCTTTGTGTTTCCAAATAAAACAGAGCAAGGTTGTAGGTTCAAATGATGATAAACAGATTGTTCATCAGATACCTGCAGAGACCTGTTTAAAAAACAAAACAAAACAAGACTGGACATGGTGGTCCACGCCTGTAATCCTAGCACTTTGGGAAGCCGAGGTGGGCGGATCACCTGAGGTTAGGAGTTTGAGACCAGCCCGGCCAACATGGTAAAAACCCGTCTTTACAAAAAATACAAAAATTAGCTGGGTGTACTGGTGGACATCTGTAATCCCAGCTACTAGGGAGGCTGAGGCAGAAGAATCGCTTGAACCCAGGAGGCGGAGGTTGCAGTGAGCCAAGATTGCGCCACTGCACTCCAGCCTGGGCGACAGAGCGAGTCTGTCTCAAAAAACAAAACAAAACAGATTGTTCACCTGTCTGAACATCCAGGTGGGACACTCGAAGGTCAGGAAGGATTCAAACAATCCCTTGTTGTGTGGAACTGGGGAGGACTCCTGGCACATCTGACCACCCCAAATGCCAGGGGTCTCCCCAACCATACAACAACCCCTTCCCCCAGAGGCTCTCCAGGATGGTACAACAAGTCTAGGCAATGGGAGGAGAGGCCACGCTTTGGGGAAGAGCACCTCAGGAGGGCAGTGAATAAAGTGTTGGTGTTGGTCTGAAGGAGGTGGAGGCCCAGGTGGGAACATTGATAGGGGACTCTGAGGTGCAGCATCCCCATAGCAAATCCTGGGGGAGCAGGCTGGTCTCTGGGGGTGGAAGGTGGGGAGGCCCTACATGGGCCTTGCTGCCCAAGACCCCAGGCCTTCTGCATAGGATCCAGCAGAACTTATACTTCTCTGGGTCCTGCATGGACCTCTTCTGCTCAACTGCTCTGGGCCCTCCATGAACTGCACCCCTGAACAGACAGTGGGGGCCCTGTCATCTATAGCCCCTGTGGAGACCTCCGTGGGCTGAAAACCCACCTAAGTCACACACGAAGAGGATGATGGGGTCCTCAAGTATGTCACTAAATAGAAAAATAGTCCAAAATGATACCAAACTGACAAGTAACTACAGGGAAGGTAAACATAATTGTGATTTCCCTCATGCTGCTTTTGTTTTAATAAACTGTTAAGTAACAAATTATTTTAAAGCACCTTCCTTTGGTGTCTTTGAGAACATGCTCCATGTGCCTGTTGAATGGCCCATCAGTGAACAGTCCATAAACTGACTCATTTAATCAGACCCGAGACCTTTTAAAAAAATAAATAAATAATTTTTTGAGACAAGGTCTCACTGTGTCATCCAGGATGGAGTGCAGGGGCGCAGTCATGGCTCACTGCAGCCTTAACCTCTTGGGCTCAAGTGATCCTCCCAATTCAGCCTCCAGAGTAGCCACCACTCCTGGCTAATTTTTTAAATTTTTAGTAGAGATGGAGTCTCCCCATGCTGCCCAGGCTGGTCATCTTGAGCTCCTGAGCTCAAGCAATCCTCCCACCTCGGCCTCCCAAAGTGCTGGGATTACATGCATGAGCCACCAGGCCCAACCAAGACCCCAAACCTTCTGAGATAGGTAGTATTCTTACTCTCATTTTGGTTTGTTTGTTTGTTTGTTTGTTTCAGACAGAGTATTGTTCTGTCACCCAGGCTGGAGTGCAGTGGCAGGATCTCAGCTCACTGCAACCTCCACCTCCCAGATTCAAATGATTCTCCTGCCTCAGCCTCCTGAGTAGCTGGAATTAAAGGCGCCTGCCACTACGCCCAGCTAATTTTTGTATTTTTAGTAGAGACGGGTTTCACCATGTTGGCCATAATTGGCTAGGCTGGTCTCGAACTCCTGACCTCAGGTGATCCTCCTGCCTCGGCCTCCCAAAATGTTGGGATTACAGGCATGAGCCACTGCGCCCGGCCTTATTCCTATTTTGCAACTGAGATGTTGAGGATCAAATTGATTAAGACGTTTGCTCTGAGTCACACAGCCAGGAGTTGCTGGGGCCAGGAGTGATCTATCTTAGAACAAAGTCTGAGCAAGCTCTAGGCCCCTGAAAAGGAGTGAAGCCCCCCGCCCCACACTAGGCCCCTGAAAAGGAGTGAAGACACACACACACACACACACACACACACACACTCACTCTCTCTACACACTCTTCCTCCCTCCACTCTGGGAAATGAGCAGCTCTAGTGCTTCCCGCAATCGCTTCTCGCCCCCTGGTGGCTATGTTTAAAGCTGCGGCTGTGTCTTCAGTGCATCCTAGCCGGGGATCCACCACCTGGGACCTGAGCCTGGCTGTGCTGGAAAAGAGCTTTGCCTGGCAAGTTGCTACTTGTCAAACTATATAAAATATTGTTGCTGTTGTTTATGCCCCTGTTTCACTGATGCCCTAAGCTCTTGCTTCTTCTGCTGGCTAGAAGCTCCGGCACTGGACGGAGCAGACAGCTGGCCAGCGCCGCGACCGCTGGACTCCTGGAGAAGACGTGCACTGCTCACTGAAACTATGCAGGATAGAAGAGGGTAGAGGGCCCGGTCCGGTAGCTCACGCCTGTAATCCCAGCACACGGTAGCTCATGCCTGTAATCTCAGCACTTTGGGAAGCCGAGGAGGGCAGATCACAAGGTCAGGAGTTAGAGACCAGCCTGGGCAACACAGTGAAACCCCATCTCTGCTAAAAATACAAAAAAAAAAAAAAAAAAAAAAAGTCAGGCGTGGTGGCACATGCCTGTAATCCCAGCTACTGGGGAAGCTGAGGCAGGAAAATTGCTTGAACCCAGGAGCTGGAAGTCGCAGTGAGCTGTGAGCTGAGATCCAGCTACTGCACTCCAGCCTGGGCAACAGAGCAAGACTTCATCTCAAAAAAAAAAAAAAAAAAAAAAAAAAAGAAGAAGAAGAAGAAGAAGAAGGAAGAAGGAAGAAGACGAAGGCATTCCAGGCAGGGAACAGCAGGGGCAAGGGCCTGGAGGCAGTTACATGGAACTGAAGGTGAGTGTGAAAAAAGCCAAATTAAAGTTGATACAGGCCAGGCATGGTAACTTATGCCTGTAATTCCAGCACTTTGGGAGGCCAAGGTGGGTGGATGACTTGAGGTCAGGAGTTCGAGACCAGCCTGGCTAACATGGTGAAACCCCGTCTCTACTAAAAAAAAAAAAAAACCACACAAAATTAGCCAGGTGTGGTGGTGGGTGCCTGTATTCCCAGCTACCTCGGAGGCTGAGGCAGGAGAATCGTTTGAACCTAGGGGGCGCAGGTTGCAGTGAGCCAAGACTGTGCCATTGCACTCCAGCCTGGGCAACAAGAGCTAAACTCCATCTCAAAAAAAAAAAAAAAACTTGACCAAGGTGGGGCGCGGTGGCTCACGCCTGTAATCCCAGCACTTTGGGAGGCCCATCACTTGATCTACATGGGTGGATCACTTGAAGTCAGGAGATCGAGACCAGCCCAGCCAACATCTCTACTAAACCCTATCTCTACTAAAAATACAAAAATTAGGCCGGGCGCGGTGGCTCAAGCCTGTAATCCCAGCACTTTGGGAGGCCGAGACGGGCGGATCACGAGGTCAGGAGATCGAGACCATCCTGGCTAACACAATGAAACCCCGTCTCTACTAAAAATACAAAAAAAAATTAGCCGGGCGTGGTGGCGGCGCCTGTAGTCCCAGCTACTTGGGAGGCTGAGGCAGGAGAATGGTGGGAACCCGGGAGGCGGAGCTTGCAGTGAGCCAAGATCGCGCCACTGCACTCCAGCCTGGGCGACAGAGCGAGACTCCGCCTCAAAAAAAAAAAAAAAAAAAAAA
>NC_037688.1:24687875-24689026 GCF_003255815.1 Theropithecus gelada
AGAAAAGAAATGAGACACAGAGACAAAGTATAGAGAAAGAAAAAGTGGGCCCAGGGGACTGGCGCTCAGCATACAGAGGACCGGTGCCGGCACCAGTCTCTGAGTTCCCTCAGTATTTACTGATCATTATCTTTACCATCTTAGAAAAAGGGAAGTGGCAGGATAATACGATCATCATAGGGAGAAGGTCAGCAGTAAAACATATGAATAAAGATCTCTGTGACATGAATAAGTTTAAGGAAAAGTGTTGTGCCTTGATATGCACATGCAAACATCTCGATAAACCTTTTCAGTGCATAAAGAGTGGCATTGCCGCTAGCATGTCCCACCTTCAGTCCTAAGGCGGTTTTCTCCTTTCTCAGTAAACAGAACTTACAATCGGGTTTTACACCGAGATGTTCCATTGCCCAGGGACGGGCAGGAGACAGATGCTTTTCTCTATCTCAACTGCCAAGAGGCCTTCTTTCTGCTTATACTAGTCCTGCTCAGCACAGACCCTTCACGGGTGTCAGGCTGGGGAACGATCAGGTCTTTCCCTTCCCACAAGGCCATATTTCAGACTATCACGTGGGGAGAAACCTTGGACAATACCTAGCTTTCCTAGGCAGAGGTCCCTGCGAACTTTGGCAGTGTACGTGTCCCTGGGTACTTGAGATTAAGAGAATGGTGATGACTTTTAACAAGCATACTGCCTTCAGGCACTTGTTTAACAAAGCACACCCTGCACAGCCCAAAATCCGTTAAACCTTGAGTCACCACAGCACATGTCTCTTGCAAGGACAAGGTTGGGGGTAGGGTTACAGATTAACAGCATCTCAAATACAGAACAAAATGGAGTCTTTTATGTCTACTTCTTTCTATATAGACACAGTAACAGTCTGATCTCTCTTTCTTTGCCCCACAATGGTTCATTTAATTACCATTTCTTTTTCTTTTTTTCTTTATTATTATTATTATTATTTTGAGACAGGGTCTGGCTCTCTTGCCCAAGCTGGAGTGTAGTGGCACAATCTCGGCTCACTGCAACCTCTCCCTCCCAGGCTCAAGCCATCCTCCCATACTCCCACCTCAGTCTCCTAAGTAGCTGGGACTATAGATGCGTACCACCACACCCAGCTAATTTTTTTTTTTTTTTTTTTTTTTTTTTGGTG
>NC_037688.1:24689121-24710554 GCF_003255815.1 Theropithecus gelada
TTTTTTTTTTTTTTTTTTTTTTTTTTGAGACGGAGTCTTACTCTGTCATCCAAGCCGGAGTGCAACCTCTGCCTACCAGGTTCAAGCAATTATCCTGCCTCAGCCTCATGTAGCTGGAATTACAGATATGAACTACTATGCTTGGGTAATTTTTTGTATTTTTAGTAGAGAAGGGGTTTCACTCTGTTGGCCAGGCTGGTCTCGAACTCCCAACCTCAAGTGATCTGCCCACCTTGACCTCCCAAAGTGCTGGGATTACAGGCATGAGCCACCGTGCCCAGCTTAATTTTTGTATTTTTTGTAGAGAGGGGGGTTTCATCATGTTGCCCAGGATGGTCTCGAACTCCTGAGCTCAAGTGATCTACCTGCTTCGGCCTCCCAAATTGTTGGGATTACAGGCATGAGCCACCATGCCTGGCCATTTCTTTGGTTTTGAGTGAAGCTGAATATTTTTACATCTTTTCTCTAAAAATGCCAAATGAACGGCTGGGCATGGTGGCTCACGCCTGTAATCCCAGCACTTTGGGAGGCCAAGGCGGGTGGATCACAAGGTCAGGAGTTCGAGACCGGCCTGGCCAATGTAGTGAAACCCCCTCTCTACTAAAAATACAAATATTAGCCAGGTATGGAGGCACATGCCTGTAGTCCCAGCTACTTGGGAAGCTGAGCTGGGAGAATTACTTGAACCAGGGAGGCAGAGGTTGCAGTGAGCTAAGACCACACCATTGCACTCCAGCCTGGGTAACAGAGTGTGACTCCGTCTCAAAACAAAAACAAAATTAAAAAAAAAAAAAAACCTGCCAATTGAGCTATGCTTTCCCTTTCTTGAAGGAGAGATAAGTAATCCTTTTCCTTCGTATTTGCTTATAAGACCTTGGGACAAGGAAGCTTGAGAGATCCAGTGAGGGACTTGGGCTGGCCATCCTATATAGGGTGACTGAACTGGTTATAGCCTTGAAATGAAAGTTCCAGTGCACATAAAATCCTCCAGGGTGCATTTTTACTTTGGAAGTGGGTGTGTGTGGTAACTTAGAAAAACTCAGTGGTTTCAGACTTGGTGGAATGATGTAATTTTTCTCAGGAAAGTGGTGGGGGCAGCCATCTGCGTGTCTCAGCAGTCAGTCCAGGGCCTGACACCTTGTGGGCACCCATAACGCCTGCAGATTGAATAATTAAACACTGCTGCCTCTGTCCGGAAGGGTAACCCGTTGTGACCCTATATGACCTGTCTGCGGGGCGGGGGCGGCGGGGGGGAGGGCGGAAGTGTGCTTTCGCATTCTCTTGCACTCATTTATTAGAAACCCTTAGACTTACTTTTAGTTTGAGTCTGAAACAGTCCTCTTATTATGCAGGAAGACAGATATTGCAAATCCTGACTTTGAACTTCTGGAAAGGGCTAAGGGTGAGTGGAACTATAAATATACAAGGGCAAGTCTGACAGGAGCCGTTTTATTGCAATCACATCCTTGGGTCCAGAAGGCTGGCCAGGCTCCCCAGATAAGCCAGTGTGTCCTCCTTCTGGAAGACCACGTTCTCAGGGCTCCAAGTGGCTTTTTCTAGTTGTCTTCCATTTTTCTCTGTCTCCAGGGAAGGACTCCATCTGACTTATCATAGTTACAAGAGTTCTGTTAAAATAATTTATAAGGAAGCAGGTGATCACGAGAATTCCACAATGTTAGGACCAGAAGGGACGGAGGGATTATCTGGTGTCAGGGTTCTCTGTCTCTCTCAACCTACCAGCCACCAGCCATACTGGGTTAATTGTCAGTAGTAGGCCAATATAATGGTCAGTTCAAAGCTTAATGGTTTGTGGGAAACCACTAAAGATGTTAGGGCAGGAATTTGAGGGGTTTTTTGGGTTGTTTTTGTTTTTTTTTTTGAGACGGACTCTCACTCTGTCTCCCAGGCTGGAGTGCAGTGGCATGATCTCGCCTCAGTGCAACTTCCACCTCCCTGGTTCAAATGATTCTCGTGCCTCAGCGTCCTGGGCAGCTGGGACTACAAGCACGCGCCACCACTCCCAGCTAATTTTTGTGTTTTTAGTAGAGGCAGGGTTTTGTCATGTTGGCCAGGCTGGTCTCAAACTCTTGACTTCAGGTGATCCGCCCAACTCGGCCTCCGAAAGTGCTGGGATTACAGGCGGAAGCCGCCGCGCTCGGCCTTGGAATTTGAGTTTTAGAAGTGTCATTCTGCCAGGCGTGATGGCTCACGTCTGCAATCCCAGCACTTTGGGGAGGCTGAGGTGGGAGGATCGCCTGAGCCCAGCAGTTTGAGACCAGCCTGGGCAACATTGAAAGACCTTGTCTCTACCCTCCAACCACGAAAAAAAGGGGCAGGGGCGTCATTCTGGCTGTTCTGCTCTGGGGTTAGCACCAAGTCAAAGGTGGAGGAGGGAAAACCGGAAAACCAAGTGAGAGGCTTGGAATAGGGTGGCTGCGTCGCTGGATGGATGAGGGGAGAGAAATTTAGAAGATCGGATTTACAGGATTAGATAATTGAAAAGAGAGGGTGAGGGAGAGAAAGGAGTCAAGACCCGAGTCAGGGGTTTGGCTTGGGTCTCTGAGCAGATGGTGGGTCCATTACTGGGTTAGGAGAGAAGAGAAAAAGCAAGTTTGGCAGAAGCTGAGTTTGGGGGAAGTTATGTTTGAGGCGCCTAGGGGCCTCCAGAGGCAGGTGTCCAGGTAGTTGGATACCAGGGTGTGGCTCTTAGGAGAGGGTTCTGGAGTGGTCGACACCGAAATGGAGAGGAAGCAGTGGGGTGTTCTAACAGCGGTGAGGAATTGGGGAGGCCGCTGGGTTCGGGGTGTGCAGATCGGCCACGTAGCTGGCGATCTCAGGCACGTGATTGCCTGGTCCCGTAGCCCCGCGCTGGAACACTTTCAGCACCAAGGCAGCGGTAAGAGGCGGTGTTGGCCCCTCCCGGGTCCCGCCTTTCTGCCTGCCTCTCACCCTCTTTAACCATTGGGCAATAACTCTGTCCATCAAGGGCCCGCCTCCGCTATTGAGCCAACCAGGGCTGGCGGGAGGGCGCTTCCTTCTGGAGCTGGGTCCTGACTAGGGACTGCCTGGGTGAGGTGAGGACCTGGTGGCCGCAGTTGTGGCACTGTGCGCAGGCGCGGGACTGACCCGACCGAGCAGGCGGCTGTGGCCTCGCCAGCTGGTGAAAAGTGGGCGAGGGTCCGAGGTAGGGAAGGGAACGAGCGGGGGATGTGGACACCTCTTTCTCCGCCAGGCCTCGCCGGCGCCTGACCCTCCCAGTCTGCGGCACCGGCTCAGGTGACTGGGCGGAGAGCTGAGGTGAGGGGGTGGGCCCGCGGCAGAGAGGGACCAGCTGGGCCTACGACCACGGTCACCCCACTCACGTGCGCGCGCCACGTGGACCCGCGGGCTCGCCGAGGACCCTTGGCTACCTACCGAGGCACCCCACTAGCTGCTCTGGCCCTTCGAGCACCCCTTGGAGCTCTGTGTCCCGACTGCGCGCTCCTGTTTTACAGGCTGGCAAGCCGGGGCTCAGAGGCACCAAGCGGGTCGCCCGGGGGCACCCAGCTGGGGTACGGCCCTCGGAGTTCTAGGCAGATCGGTTTTGGTGGGCTCCGGAGTCCGTGCACTTAGCGATGAGGCTGTAGTCAGAGATTTGAACTTGGGACCTGTCTGTTTTCTTTAAGGATGCAAAATGGTTTGCGTCCCGGGTGCGGTGGATTGCCCTGCACCGCTGTCTGCCTTGACTGCAGGGCCAGAGCGTCAGGCGCCCTCTGCTCCCGGACCGACCGCCCCCGCCCCGACTTCTGCGGGATGGGCTGGCAGGGGTGGGGGAGTGAGGGGACGGTCCTCAGTCCTGGGAGCTCTTGAGATCCCGACAAATGATCTCGAGATCCTGAGGGCAGGATTCATACATGAAACCGCAGAAAAGCTCATTATAATGGGTCAAGGTTTTGTTCTTTTTTTTTTTCTATTTTATTTATTTTATTCCAAGGAGAAGTACCACCAGAGGCTAGTGAAGGGACTAGGAAACTCGTCACCCCCTTGCGGAGGCAGATGTGAAGCTTTTGGAAATCAGTTTGGCAATGAGTCTATACCCTTGGACCTACTGACTCCTTGTTTGGGAAATAACTGGGATAAAACCTAAATAGAGAAAAGGTTACTGCATAAGGCAGTACAGTTTGGTGGGGTTTTGTTGTTGTTGTTGTTTTTAGAGACAGATCCAGCTCTGTCGCCCAGGCTGGAGTGCAGCAGTGTGATCATAGCTCACTGCAGCCTTGAACTCCTGGGCTCAAGCGATCCTCCCACCTCAGCCTCGTGAGTAGCTGGGACTACAGGCACGTACCACCATGCCCAGCTAATCTCAAAATTTTTGTAGAGATGGGGCACTTCCTGTATCACCCAGGGTTGTCTTAAACTCCCTAGCCTCAAGTGATCCTCTCACCTTGGCCTCCCAAAATGCTGAGATTATAGGCATGAGCCACTGTGCCCAGTCCAGTTTGGTATTTTATATTAATAAAGAGCAAGTAGTGGAAATAACCTCTAAATCTCCAGCAGTAGAGAATAGTTAAGTAAGTTGCAATTCTTTATGCCAAAATGTAGCCATCAGGTGTGAAAAAATACTCTTATCAGGAAAACTAGATTCAAAGTTGTGGTTACAACTCTACAAAAATATGTACGGAATGACAGGGTGCGGTAGCTCCCACCTGTAATCTCAGCACTTTGGGAGGCCAAGGGCAGAAGATCGCTTGAGCCCAGGAGTTTGAGACCAGCCTGGACAACACAGGGAGACCCTGTCTATTAGCTAGGCATAGTGGCTCATGCCTGTAGTCCCAGTTACTTGGGAGGCTGAGGCAGGAGGATCCCTTGATGCCAGAAGGGCAAGGCTGCAGTGAGCCATGATCTTACCATTGCACTCTAGCCTGGGCACAGAGCCAGGCTCCATCTCAAAAAAAAAAAAAAAAAAAGTGCAGAATGACTAGAGGGGTATATACCTAATGATGAAAATAATAACTACTTTTTTTTTTTTTTTAGTAGAAGGGTCATATTTTATTAAATTCTCACAAAACCTTCTAAGACTAATATTCCCATTCCACCAATAGATAACTGGAGTGTTACCTCATCAGCAGTGTGTCTGATGCTACACAAGATAGTATCACAGCTAGTGTGCTATTGGGCCTCTGAAAATGTCATATTTAGCCAGTATTTGAGGACTTAGTGTGTGCTGGGTACAGGTCCAGGCACTGGAAAGCTGTTGGTGAGTAAGGCAGCCATAGTTGCTTGAGTCATGGAGTTTATAGACTAGTGGGAAAATACATATATATATATATATATATATATAAAATTTATTTTTTGAGACAGGGTCTTGCTCTGTCGCCCAGGCTGGAGTGCAGTGGCAGGAGCACCGCTCATTGCAGCCTTGGCCTCCAGGGCTTAAGCAATCCTCTCACCTCAGCCTTCCAAGTGAATGGGACTATAGGTGTGTGCCACCATGCCCAGCTAATTTGTAAGAAAATTTTTTGTAGAAACCAGGTCCCCTTCTGTTGCACAGGCTGGTCTCGGAACTCCTAGGCTCAAGTGATCCTCCCGCCTCAGCCTTTGGAGTGGCTGGGGTTATAGGTATGAGCCACTATGCCCGAAGCAGATTATTTATTTATTTATTTGTTTGTTTTTGTTTTTGTTTTTTTCGAGACAGGGTCTCACTCCTTCTCTAGCAAGAGGCCCAGGCTAGACTGCAGTGGCACAATCACTGCTTTCTTCAGCCTCAACTTCCCAGGCTCAGATGATTCTCCTACCTCAGCCTCCCAAGTAGCTGTGACTATAGGTGCACACCACCATGCCTACCAATTTTTTTTTTTTTTTTTAATTTTTTTGGAGAGACAGGGTTTCACCATGTTGCCCAGGCTAGTCTCGAACTCCTGGGCTCAAGCTATCCACACACCTTGGCCTCCCAAAATGCTAGGATTACAGGCATGAGCCACCACGCCCGGCCCCCGAAGCAGATATTTAAATGAACACTTATAGTCTGCTGGTGAGAGTGAGTTTAGTGTATTGTAAATAGTTTATTCTAAGTCATTTTTGTTCAGGATATTAGCAAATGTTTTCAGAAGTCAGTATGTTTAAGAAATTAAATTTGAAACTTCAACTTTTTAATTTTTAGGTTTAAAAATATCCTTGTTTTGCTGAAGGAACACATTTGCTGATATAGTTTCAGAATGTCAAGTACTGTGTCCTACTGGATCTTAAATTCTACAAGGAACAGCATTGCCACACTGCAAGGGGGCAGACGCTTATACTCCAGGTATGTCTCAAATAGGAATAAATTAAAATGGAGGCTCTTTTCCCGGGTGCCACCCACCCTAAACAGTTCCCCATGTGGTGGCTTCACTCTGTGCAAAGCCTACAGACACACATCAACAGAGGAAGATGATTTTCACTTGCAACTCAGCCCTGAGCAGATAAACGAAGTGCTTCGAGCTGGCGAATCAGCCCACAAGATTCTTGACCTTGAAAGTAGAGTTCCAAATTCAGTGTTGCGGTTTGAGAGCAATCAGCTGGCTGCCAATTCACCAGTGGAGGACCGGCGAGGTGTAGCCTCCTGCCTGCAAACCAATGGACTAATGTTTGGCATCTTCGATGGACATGGCGGTCATGCATGTGCCCAAGCAGTGAGTGAGAGGCTCTTCTACTATGTGGCAGTGTCCCTGATGTCCCACCAGACCCTGGAGCACATGGAGGGAGCTATGGAAAGCATGAAACCCTTGCTGCCCATCCTGCATTGGCTCAAGCACCCAGGGGACAGTATCTACAAGGATGTCACATCCGTGCATCTTGACCACCTCCGTGTCTATTGGCAGGAACTGCTTGACTTGCATATGGAAATGGGACTAAGCATTGAAGAAGCATTAATGTACTCCTTCCAGAGACTGGATTCTGACATCTCGCTGGAAATCCAGGCCCCTCTGGAAGATGAGGTGACAAGGAACCTGTCACTCCAGGTTGCTTTCTCTGGGGCAACAGCTTGCATGGCCCATGTTGATGGAATTCACTTGCACGTGGCAAATGCTGGTGACTGCCGAGCCATCCTTGGTGTCCAGGAGGACAATGGCGTGTGGTCTTGTCTGCCCCTTACCCGTGACCACAATGCCTGGAACCAGGCCGAGCTGTCCCGGCTAAAGAGGGAGCACCCTGAGTCAGAGGACAGGACAATCATCATGGAGGACAGGCTGCTGGGTGTCCTCATCCCCTGCAGGGCCTTTGGGGATGTTCAGCTGAAGTGGAGTAAAGAGTTGCAGCGCAGCGTTCTGGAGAGGGGCTTCAATACTGAGGCCCTCAACATTTACCAGTTCACACCCCCACACTACTACACTCCACCCTACCTGACTGCTGAGCCTGAGGTCACATACCACAGGCTGAGGCCCCAGGATAAGTTCCTTGTGCTGGCCTCAGATGGCCTGTGGGACATGCTGAGCAATGAGGACGTGGTAAGGCTGGTAGTAGGGCACCTGACTGAGGCAGATCAGCACAAGACAGACCTGGCCCAGAGACCCGCCAACTTGGGGCTCATGCAGAGCCTGCTGCTGCAGAGGAAAGCCAGCGGGCTCCACGAGGCTGACCAAAATGCAGCCACGCGGCTGATCAGACATGCAATCGGGAACAATGAGTATGGGGAGATGGAGGCAGAGCGGCTGGCGGCGATGCTGACATTGCCAGAGGACTTGGCGAGGATGTACAGGGATGATATCACTGTCACTGTGGTATATTTTAACTCAGAATCAATCGGTGCATATTACAAGGGGGGTTAAGAATCTCCCATCCTATTGTCAAGGTTAACATAAATGCTCTTCTAAAACGTTTCACTTACTCTTAAACTAGCTATCCAAACCTTACTATTAAAAGCGCAGGCAGGTTTAATTTGCTAAATAGACTAACAGGAGGAAGAAACAAAGAAACAAACAGCCTAGCTTTAAAAAACAGTTAAATAGCAGTGATTTCATGTCCGTGTATGTCTGATCAAGTCTTATATGCAGAGAGGACACAACATAAAGTCTATAGAATTGGTTTGGGCTCATGTAACCCAAGTCGTTTGATAAAGATGTGAAACTGTGTCAGCCTTGAGCCTTCAAAGGGTAAATTTAATCATGATTCTGAGAATAAAGAACTTCAGGATCTTGTGAGGTCTTGCCACAAAAATCTGCAAATTCAATAATTCTCCTGAATTCATAATCATGGACTTCTAGATTATGAAGAGATATTTTATTTGTCTGTCTTTTAGTTAAATTACTAAGGCCTAGGTTTACAAAGCATACTACAGGACACTTTTCTATGCAATATCCTAACTTTTTTGTGTGTGATTATGGTTATGAGAAATTTTGTAATACTACATTCTAGCTCTGTTTTCGTTTATTTTAAAACTGAATCCTTAAGCTTGCAAACACGCCTACTGTAAGCATGCTTGGAATGACTTGTTTTGATTTTCAGCTGATAGGATCTATGCCTCTGGACCAGCTGAATTTACTGTTGCAGCTTTTGGTTCCCTCTACTGAGTCCCATTCCAGAAACTTTGAGCCATGCTAGTAGGTAACTAGTCTATGCCTTAACTCCTGACCTTTCCTGCATTAGTAAAATTTCCTCCTGGGCTGAGCCTTTGGGGGTTGATTCACAGCATTTAAAGCTTTCTGATTATACCTCTCAAATATTCTTCTGTCAATTCCACACAATCCTTCTACCTCTGCTATGCTGAATCCCTCATTTACCCTGCACCTGCCAACTACAAAATACTGTCTGAAAGAATTTTTCACATGTTCCTGCTGCCTATGGCTGCAGGAAAGGAGAAAATGCGATTGCATATGGTAGTTGTGGTGATAGATGTTTAGACAGGACAGGTTTATTTAGCAGATGGTGGACTTAAGATTCAATCTCTATCTGGAGAGGTGAAAACACAAAAGGCTTAAGGACAACAGTTTCTAACCAAGGGTCTCTGAATCCTTTCCTGAGAGGTGGTGGGAAGGAGGGAGAAGTGAGACTTATCAGATGGGACACTTGCCCCAAGACTGTGGGATAAACCACCATTGCTAGTCCTCAACTTTAGACCATATTTAGTATAGGAGTTGGGGCAAAAATAAAAAATAATTTGTAATGGTTTCTGTGGGCTGTAGACTCTTTGTATTTACTTGGAAATTCGTCATGTGGATACGTTTTTGGAGATGAATTTCATCTCATGAGTTGCTATGGGATTTAAACAACAGGAAATATGTCCCTAAATGGGAACAAATATAATCCCACAAAACCAACAATTTTATTTGCTTCTACTACATCAGGCAGAATTCTTCAATTAAGTTGAACTACATTTGTGAATCCCTTTTCTCAACTTACCCCTTTATGCCACCCACTGAAAAGAAAAGCAAATAGCTAGGTCTGGCTTCCTGTTTTTTGTCTACGTCCCAGCTGACATTCAGTCAAATGCTGGGATACTTCTAATTTGGTGGTGTTTCTCTGTACATTTTTCAGTGCAACTGTTTAGTCATGTGTTTTCATCTAAGAAATTCTCTTTTGAATATTTAAGCCTTGATCCTTTTATTCTGAAACCATTAATATTCCTTCTTGGCCGGGTGCGGTGGGTCACGCCTGTAATACCAGCACTTTGGGAGGCTGAGGCGGATAGATGACCTGAGGTCAGGAATTCCATACCAGCCTGAGCAACATGGAGAAACCCCATCTCTATTAAAAATACAAAATTAGCCAGGTGTGGTGGTGCATGCCTGTAATCCCAGCTACTCGGGAGGCTGAGGCAGGAAAATCACTTGAACCTGGGAGGTAGAGGTTGTGGTGAGCTGAGATCACACCATTGCACTCCAGCCTGGGCAACAAGAGCGAAACTCTGTCTCAAAAAAAAAAAAAAAATCCATCTTATCTCTTAGTCCTTCCTTCCTCTCTCTCTCTCTCTTTCTCCCCCCTCTCTCTCTCTCTGTATTTCTTTCATTCCTTCCTTCCTTCCTTCTTGACAGGGTCTCCCTGTCACCAGACTGGAGTGCAATGTCATGATCTTGGCTCACTGCAACCTCTGCAGCTGAGGCTCAAACAATCCTCTTGCCTCAACCTCCCGAAGAGCTGGGACTATGCACCACTATGCCTGGCTAATTTTTAAAATTTTTGTAGAGACAGGGTTTTGTCATGTTGTCCAGACTGGTCTCATACTCCTAGACTCAAGCAATCTTCCCACCTCGGCCTCCCAAAGTGCTGGGATTATAGGCATGAGCCACCACACCCAGCCTTTCTCCTAGATCTTAAAAATAAAATGTAAATCACTTCCATTCTGCTAGCATGAGGGTTTGTTGTTAAAATTGAGGATTCTATCTGACGTTCACTTTTTGTTGTTTTTTGAGACAAGGTCTTGCTTTGTCGCCCAGGCTGGAGTGCAGTGGCATCATTATAACTCACTGCTGTCAAACTCCTGGACTCCAATGTTCCCTCCCCTCTTAGCCTCCCAAGTAGCTGGGTCTACAGCATGAACCACCAGGCCCAGATAATTTAAAAATATTTTTTTTTGGTAAAAACATGATCTTGCTATGTTGCCCAGGCTGGTTGTCTGACATTTTCTTTGTTCTTTATTCTTTATACCGGCTAAACCCTGGAGTACCCTTGAAGCCTTTACTGGCATACAGAGTACCTGAATCTTACTTTGGAGCCTAGCATGGGTCATAAATGTATCTGATTCATTAACTTGTGAGACAGCTGAGAGAACACAGACTCCTTACCTGTGTCTCCAGGCATATCTGGTGTTTCTCTGCCTAATAGATTTTCCTGCTTTCTAATTAGTAATATTGAGAAAGAAGAAAGGCTTATTTATCATTTGCTTTTTTTCCATTGTGAATCATCAGTTCTTTCCATGAACATTCTGGGGAGCACCTCCTGATTAAACTCCTGTCTCCCTGACCACTATCCTGCTGTCCTTGGACTTCTTGAAGCACATGGGCTACTTCCTCAGGACACTGGGATTTGAGAGGAAGTTAGTGGTACTTGTCAGGTCTTTCAAAGCATTTATTATTGCTTTTATACAGAGATTTCAGTATTGAGACTCAAAATGAACTGAAAAATAAAATTGAGCATTTAATATTTTGGATGTAACTTTTGAAGAAAATATGCTTTGGTGCTTAAAATTGTATATGATTTTAGGTAAGAAAGTTTGATACTATTGGCATAATTTAGATTTATTTTCTTTCTTTCTTTTTTTGAGACAGTCTCACTCAGTCGCCCAGGCTGAAGTGCAGTGGCACAATCTCAGCTCACTGCAACGTCTGCCTCCCAGGTTGAAGTGAGTCTTGTGCTTCTGCTACCAAGTAGCTGGGATTACAGGCATGCACCACCACACACCGCTAATTTTTTGTATTTTTAGTAGAGACAGAGTTTCGCCGTGTTGGCCAGGCTGCGAACTCCTGAGCTCAAGTAATCCTCCCACCTCAGCTTCCCAAAGTGCTAGCGTTAGAGGCATGAGCCACCACGCCTCACCAGATTTTTAAAAAATATATAACTGTATCTCTGTTGATTCTGGGGCTTGGTCAAAATGGATAGATAAGATAGTATTCTAAATTCAAATTTGTGGCTAAGCACAGTGGGCCACACCTGTAATCCCAGCACTTTGGGAGTCCAAGACAGAATTCTCGCTTGAGCACAGTATGAGACCAGCCTGGGCAACATAGATCTTACCTCTACAAAAAAAAAAAAAAAAAAAAGCCGGGTGTAGCACATGCTTGTAGTCTCAGCTACTTGGGAGGCTGAAATGAGAGGATCTCTTGAGCCCAAGAGGTCTAGGCCAGAGTAAGCTGCGATCATGCGTTTGCACTCCAGACTGGGTGACAGAGTAGACTGTGTCTAAAAAAAAGTTTGAATTAAAAAAAAAAAAAAAGTTGGCTGTGCATGGTGGCTCACACCTGTAATCCCAGCACTTTGGGAGGCTGAAGTGGGTGGATCATCTGAAGTCAGGAGTTTGAGACCTGCCTGACCAACATGGTGAAACCCCGTCTCTACTAAAAATACAAAAATTAGCCGGGCATGGTGGCGCTTGCCTGTAATCCCAGCTACTTGGGAGGCTGAGGCAGGAGAATCCCTTGAACCCAGGAGGCAGAGGTTGCAGTGAGCCGAGATCGTGCCACTGCACTCCAGCCTGGGCAACATGAGCGAAACTCCGTCTCAAAAAAAACAAAAACAAAAAACAAAGTCAAATTAGCATGGTAGATCAGGTTACTTAGATTCAACTTTCTGAGATGTTATTTGTTAACATTAAGGCTAATTTATTATAATGAAAATGCAAACTTTGAGGTATATTAATATATAAACATCTTTTTCCCAGAAGTACCTTTGACCTAAAAGGTCTTTAGTATTCAGCCCACTGGGTAAAGTTCAGTTTAGACACAATCAAATTGGCATCTTTTAAACATAAGTGAAATATGGAGAGTTTGAACTTGAGTTACTTAAAAAAGATACAGTATAATTAATTATACAGAACAAAACAAAAATGTGTTTAGAATGACTCTGGCTTGACTCTTTTCCATCAGCCCCTAGTGGCCTATCTTCAGCCTTTAGGAAGTCTTAACTTCCCAGGTTAAACTAGAATATTCTGGAAGTGAGCTGTGCAATTTTCATCTTAAAGTGAATCATTTGACTCTGAAATGTGACTCTTGTGGCAGAAAAAGTCCTGGTGTTGCCTTGGAGCTGGGGATAAAGGCCAGTGAGCCAGCCTGTGATGAGAGCTGCCCCTGGTACCATCTGAGTGGAAAGCTCATTGGGACAGCCGTGCAGCTATCTGAGCCTGAAGCCCTGTCCCTTATCCCTCAGGCACCTGACGCTTAACTTGCCTCCTGGGAAATAATGATTTAACATTTACTTAGAACAATTATTAATCATGTTCTTTAACAATTACTGACATTTGTATTTTAAGCTGTATACCAATGTTCGTATTTGACACTGATTTTCTAACCATTAGAGATATTTAATTAAAACTTGTAAGTGTAAGAAAAAAAAAGAAATTTGATTTCTTTTGGTTTGAATCCTCATTTTTTTTTTCAGTCCTTAGGTTCGTAGATTAGGCCAACCTTTGTTTCACCACTTTTATCTGACCATGGAAGATTTTAGGCTGTTCAAAGAGTCCACCCAAAAGAGAAGTATGCTGCTCTGCAAAGTTTTGGTGGCTATTGCCCAGGAAATTATTGTTTAGTGTTAACCATGTGTGTGGAGACCTGAAAAGAAGTGAAGGCTTTTGTCGTGAGGGACTCCACACACTCAGGGCCAAAGCCTGCCAGAATTTCATACTATTTAACATGAGACATTAAAACCAACTTGGCACATTACCCCACCCCCTGGAAGAGAGAAGTGGACAGAAGTGGAAGGGTGCGGTGGCTCATGCCATCATATCCAGCCAACCCTCCTTTTCAGCTTGAACAAATTGATGCCCAGAGGTTGAAAAACACCCACGACACAGTGGTAGGGCCAGGATTTGAACCAAGTCCAAAGTCCCAATAGTGGGCTTTCAGAAAGGGATAATTATGTAGTTTTTTGCACAATTTTGGCCTGGAATGGGTGGGGCTGGGAGGAGAGGTTGGTGGTCCTGAAAGGAAGCTAGAAGGCTTTTTGGGGGTTATTGCTGATAACATAGTTCTGTGGGCAGAGTGTGGTGGCTCACACCTGTAATCCCAGCACTTTGGGAGGCCAAGGTTGGAGGATTGCTTGAGCCCAGGAGTTTGAGACCAGCCCGGGCAACATAGTGAGACCCCTCCATCTCTACAAAAATAAAAATAAAAATTAGCCAGGCAAGGTGGTGTGTTCCTTTAGTCCCAGCTGCTACTTAGGGGTCTGAGATGGGAGGGTTGCTTGAGCCTCGGAGGTGGAGTCTTCAGTAAGCCATGATTGTACCACTCCACTTCAGCCTGTGCGGCCAAGTGAGACCTTGTCTCAAAAATAATAATAATAAAATAAGGCTGGGCCTTGTGGCTCATGCTTGTAATCCCAGCACTTTGAGAAGCCAAGGTGGGCAGATCACCTGAGGTCAGGAGTTCAAAAGCAGCCTGGATAACATGGTGAAACCCTGTCTCTGCTAAAAACACGAAAATTAAATGGGCATGGTGGTGCACACCTGTAATTCCAGCTACTTGAGAGGCTGAGGCAGGATAATTGCCTGAACCTGGGAGGCGGAGGTTGTAGTGAGCCAAAATGATGCCACTACACTCCAGCCTGGGCAACAGAGTGAGACTCAGTCTCAATAATAATAATAGTAATTATTATTATTATATTAAAATAAAATAGCTCTGTGGACTCTGATAATGCTTTGGCTCTTAGGAGTAAAGCTACATATATTTAGCTTATACACATGCCAATGTCCCATCGTTTTGGAACATGATAAAGTGAACACAGGGAGAATTAATTTTTTTTTTTTTTGAGATGGAATTTTGCTCTTGTTGCTCAGGCTGGAGTGCAGTGGCACGATCTCGGCTCACCACAACCTCTGCCTCCTAGATTCAAGCGATTCTCCTGCCTCAGCCTCCTAAGTAGCTGGGATTACAGGTATGCACCACCACGCATTTTTAGTAGAGATGGGGTTTCTCCATGTTAGTCAGGCTGGTCTCAAACTCCTGACCTCAGGTGATCTGCCCACCTCGGCCTCCCAAAGTGCTGGGATTACAGGTGTGAGCCACCGCACCTGGCCAGAATTAAAAATTTTAAAATTGAGCTGTTTGAGCTCTTTAAATAGACTGGGAAGGAATTAGATTTATAGACTTATTTTTCACCTTTCATCTCTATAGGTTTTGTTTACTTGTTTGTTTGTTCATTTGTGTTTTGATACAGAGTCTGGCTCTGTCACCCAGGCTGGAGTGCAATGGCATGATATCTTCCTACTGCAACCTCTGCCTCCTGGGCTCAAACCAGCCTCCCACCTCAGCCTCCAGAGTAGCTGAAACTACAAGTGTGTGCCACCATGCCCAGCTAATTTTTTTTTTTGTATTTTGTAGAGATGGGGTTTTGCTCTGTCATCTAGGCTGGTCTCAAACTCTTGGCCTTAAGTGACCCTCTTGCCTCGGCCTCCCAAAGTGCTAGGATTCCAGGTGTGAGCCTCCATGCCTAGCCCATCTCTAGAGTTTCTGTTTCCGTTTTACTTGATGCTACTAAATGCCCTTAAATGGTCCCCAGCTTAGTGATCCTCTGAATTGTTGGTGACCAGTGCTCCAACCGGCTCTCTGGGATGAATGAACCTTTACTGACGAGTGTGGGTCTGAATGTCTTTGCTCCATTGGCCCCTGACTTTCTCTACCAGCAAGCAGCCTTGATCTGGAAAATCACCTAGCTGGGAGGAGCAAGGCAGGAAGTGGGAGGGAGGGTGGAGTAGGGGAGTGGGGCTGAAGAGGCCTGGGCTCCAGTTCTGACATTTTTTTTTTTTAAGCAGGGTCTTGCTCTGTTGCCCAGGCTGGAGTGCAGTGGTGCAGCCATGGCTCACTGCAGCCTCGAACTCCTGGCCTCAAGTGATCCTCCTGCCTCAGGCTCTCAAAGTGCTGGGATTACAGGTGTGAGCCACTGTGTCCAGTCCCAGTTCTTTCTTTCTTTTTTTTTTTTCATTTTTTCTTTTTTTGAGATGGAGTCTCACTCTGTCACCCAGGCTGGAGTATAGTGACATGATCTTGGCTCACTGCAACTTCTACCTCCTGGGTTCAAGTGATTCTTGTGCCTCAGCCTCCCGAGTAGCTGGGACTACAGGCACACGCCACCACACCCAGCTAATTTTTGTATTTTAATAGAGATGGGGTTTCACCATGTTGGCCAGGCTGGTCTGGAACTCCTGACCTCAGGTGATCCACCTGCCCTGGCTTCCCAAAGCAGCCCCATTAACCTAGCTCCTGGGAGAGTGGTCTGTAGGGGGAGTCTCCAAAGCCTACTCTGTCTCAGATCTCAACTCCTCCTGCCTTTCTGGGATTCTGGGAAGCCGTCCCACGCCTCACCCCATTTTCTCTGCAACAGATGAACAGAAGGAATGCCTGCCATGAGCTACTGCTCTGTCCACCCTGCACAAACTTGTGTGCCCCAGGGCCAGGCATGTGGAGCTGTCGAGGGGTCACCTCATCCTGAGGGGGCTGAGAGGCCACCATGGGGACCGGGAGGGGCTAGTCCAAGAAAGGGAACAAATAGAGTGAAGCACAGGAGTGGCCCCGGATGGGGCTGCAGGGGCACTATGGAGGCAGGGGGACTAGCCAATGTGGCTGGGTGGGAGGAGCCCTGCAGGTGACCTCCTGGAATGAGAAAATAAGCAAGGTCATGTGGTGGCCTCAGGAAGGGCTGGGGGCAGGGCTGGCTCTTCATCAGCATAGAGGTAGGGAGGGGGCAAAGCAGAAAGTCCTGTCTCAATCCCCTACTTTCCCTGCGTGTTGATACTAGGGCTTTTGGGTATTTGTCCTTGTTTTCTCGTTTGCCTCCTCCTCATCCCCATCCCTGTGGCTGCAGTCCTGGTCCCCTGTCCTGCCCTGGGGATGCACAGGCTGCCTGTGGAATGAGTGAGGAAGGATGGGAGGACTGATGGAGTGGTAGATAGAAAATTAAGGGAGGAGCAGGTGAGAGAGAAGGAGGCAAACAGTGAGCGGCTGCATGGCTGTGAAAAGCAAGGAAAATTGGTGAGGAGTGTCCAGTACCAGAGGGGCCTTGCGTGTGGATGGATGGAAATGAACAATTTGTCAAAAAAAGAACACTACATAGCCAGGTGTAGTTGTGCATGCCTGTGGTCCCAGCTACTTGGGAGGCTGAAGTGTGAGGATCACTTGAGCCCAGGAGGTCAAGGCTGCAATGAGAGATGATCGCACCACTGCACCACTGCACTCCAGCTTGGGTGACAGAATGAATTCCTGTCTCCAAAACAAAACAAGACAAAACAAACAAAAACAGAAAAGAGGGAACGCTACAGAAAGGTGAGGGCCATTCTGTGTTCTCACTCAGGACGCTGGACACAGGATGGTCCCGGATGGTGAGGTGGAGGTAAGGACATTGCTGTATGAGCGGAGAGTTGGCTGAGCTGCTAGAATCCCTCTGAAATGAAGCAGTGCAGGAATGGGGAGGGGAAGGTTGTCAACCAGCCAGCATACTCCTGGGCCTGTGGGAGTGGAGAGTGTCCACGGTTCACTTGGGGTCCCAGGGGCCTTGCCAGCCCTGCACTGGGCTTTGGCATGAAGGGGTGGAGGAGCTCTTCCAAGCTCTGACTGGTGTCTTGGTTACTAAATCCTGAGGGTGGCATGATGGGAACACCAGTGGGGAGCCTTTGGCTAGGGGGTTCTGTGAGTGAGGCAGCGTTAGGTGGAAGTTGCCTCTAGATGTCGCCATCTGCCCACACTAGTGTCAGCTGCCGCCTGAGTTGGAGGAAAGTGTTCCCGAGATGTGGCCTGAGGCTCATCTCCAGCCCAAGCTGGGCCTCCCGGGGACTGACTGCAGCCTGGAGCACCCTAGGGAAGCCTCCTGCGACTCGGGATGTCTTTGGGGCTGGGAGCAAGTGTGGGTGGAGGAAGGGCTGGGTCCCTGTGGTCACCCAGCCCTGTCTTGTAGGGAAGGAATTGCTGGGGTCCCAGGAGGAGCCAGAGCCAGGCAGTGGGCTCCAGATGGTGGGGGAGTGGCTGCCACCTTGACCATATTCCCCCACGTGGCTGTTCCCCTCTGTGGACCTCCCCTTGCCTCTGACTCCCATCCTCCCATCCCATTCCCTACAGCCAGTCCCCACAGCCACTCTTCCAGCAGCCCTGGGGGGCCATTCCCATCTGTCTTCCCCTGTCCCAGTTCCGATAATGGACCGCACCACCTTTATCCTCTCCACCCTAAATGACGGCTGTCCCTCTAGTCAGTTCCACCCACCACACTGCCGTGTGTGGTGACATCCTGACCATGTCACTCCTTTGCTCTGAACCATGGCTCCCCCTCACCCTAAGGAGGAAAGCTCAGACTCCCTCTCCCCAGGGTGGCCTCTCCAGCCTCCTCCATCTGCTCCCAGCAGGGTAGGCATGGCCATCATGCAGAGCTCCATGTTCCTAGAACATGCCAGGGCTTTAGCCTTGCTGTTTCCTCTGCTAGAACACCTACCACTGCACCGTCCACCTCCGCCTGGCTTGCTCCTGAGACTTAGCATGACTCTACTGAAGCATCCCCTGCCCTGGGAAGACTTCCTGACTTTCCAGGCAGTACCAGCTCCTGTCTCCAGTTCCCATGGCACTGGGACCTCCATCACATCTCCTCAGATAGCTCCCCCATGTCTGTCGGTTTGTCTGCCCTCTTGGCAGCACCAGGGACCTCCTCTGACTCTCCTCTGAGTCTCCAGGGATCAGCCCAGTACCTGGTATGAAGTAGGCACTTGTACATGCATTTAAAATGTTAGGGAGGAAAGAGTGGGAAAAGAGAAAGGGCCCTTGTCTTTCCTCACAAGCTGAAATCAACTCTTGCAAGCATTGGGCCTGTGCCCTGGTTATCCCTGGGATGGAGCCCAGAACCCTCCACCTTTTGCTTCTTGCTATGGGCTTTTTGTTTTGAGACAGAGTTTCACTCTGTTGCCCAGGCTGGAGTGCAGTGGCATGATCACAGCTCACTGCAGCCTCAACTTCCCTGGCTCAGGTGATCCTCCCACCTCAGCCTTCCGAGTAGCTGGGGCTACAGTTGTGCTCCATCACCCGGCTAATTTTTGTATTTTTTGTAGAGACAAGGTTTCGCCATGTTGCCCCAGCTGGCCCTGTTATGGATTTAAAGATAACCACAAATTCTTTGACACTCTTTCCATAAAGCAGTGGGGTCAATTCTTCTCCTCTTGGATCTGGGCTAGCCTTAGGGACTTGCTTATAACTGTCTCATGCATGTCCGTGTAAAGAGAGTCCACCAAACACGCTTTGTGTGAGCAACGAGGCTGTTTATTTCACCTGGGTGCAGGCGGACTGAGTCCGAAAAAGGAGTCAGCAAGGGTGGTGGGATTATCATGAGTTCTTAATAGGTTTTGGGATAGGCAGTGGAGTTAGGAGCAATGTTTTGCGGGCAGGGGGTGGATCTCACAAAGTACATTCTCAAGGGTGGGGGGAATTACAAAGAACCTCTCTTAAGGGTGGGGGAGATTACAAAGTACATTGATCAGTTGGGGTGGGGCAGAAACAAATCACAATGGTGGAATGTCATCAGTTAAGGCTATTTTCACTTCTGTGGATCTTCAGTTGCTTCTGGTGATCTGGATATATACGTGCAGGTCACAGGGGATATGATGGCTTAGCTTGGGCTCAGAGGCCTGACAATATCTAATAGAATATAGTAAGTCTTTACATAATGTCCTCACTTAATGTAGTTCTTGGAAATTGCAGCTTTAAGCAAAATGACGTACAAGGAAACCAATTTTATCATAGGCTAATTGATATAAACAAGAGTTAAGTTCCTACAGCATATTTGCGGTCATGGAAATATCATCAAACTTCCAAATAAAGACCCAAATGCTTCTCATATTAAACACTGACTAAGAAAGACTAATAGAAACAAGGCCAGGTGTGGTGGCTCACGCCTGTAAACCTAGCACTTTGGGAGGCCGGGGAAGGCGGATCGCCTGAGGTCAGGGATTTGAGACCAGTCTGGCCAGCATGGCGAAATCCTGTCTCTACTAAAAATAGAAAAATTAGCCAGGCGTGGTGGTAGGCACCTGTAATCCCAGCTACTCGGGAGGGTGAGGCATGAGAATTGCTTGAATTTGGGAGGCGGAGGTTGCAGTGAGCTGAGATAGTGCCGCTGCACTCCAGCCTGGGCAACAAGAGCAAATCTCCGTCTCAGAAAAAAAAAGAAAGAAAGACTAATAAAAACAAGTAATACAATTATTTATCCAGTTATTCCAGTTCAAGGTCATGGATGACTAGAGCCTATCCCAGCAGCTCAGGGCACCAGGCGGGAACCAGGCCTAGACAGGATGCCATTGCCTTGAGTACACTCACACTCATGCAGGCTGGGAGCATGCAGACAAGCTAGTTAATCTAACATGCACATCCTTGGGATAGGGGAAGAAGCCAGAATACCCGGAGAAAGTCCGCTACAGACTCCGCACAGACAGTAGCCCCAGCCAGAAATAGATTTTTTCCCTTATCAATGTTGTAACAAAATAATGTTGAGCAAAATGAGCTGGGAGTGGTAGCACACCCCTGCAGTTCCAGCTACTTGGGAGGCTGAGGCAGAAGGATCGCTTGAACCCAGGAGTTTGAGGTTACAGTGAGCTATGATCATGCCATTGCACTCCAGCCTGAACAATCGAGGGAGACCTGTCTCTGAAACAAACAAACACATCATTAAAAAAAAAATAATAGGCCGGGCGCGGTGGCTCAAGCCTGTAATCCCAGCACTTTGGGAGGCCGAGACGGGCAGATCACAAGGTCAGGAGATCGAGACCATCCTGGCTAACACGGTGAAACCCCGTCTCTATTAAGAAATACAAAAAACTAGCCGGGCGAGGTGGCGGGCGCCTGTAGTCCCAGCTACTCGGGAGGCTGAGGCCGGAGAATGGCGTGAACCCGGGAGGCGGAGCTTGCAGTGAGCTGAGATCTGGCCACTGCACTCCAGCCTGGGCGACAGAGCGAGACTCCGTCTCAAAAAAAAAAAAAAAAAATAATAATAATAATAATAATAATAAAAGCTTTCAGTGACATCCTCCCATTTCTGCCTCCCACCGTCCTCCCCTGCTTCCAAGGAGTCAGGAAAATGTCACAATCCCGTCATGATGTGCAAGGCTGAGTGTGACCTGGCCCTGCCCACTCTTCAACCCCATCTCATACCTCTACCACCTCTGTGCTTCAGCCACTGAGTTGCTTCCAGTGAGGGAGTCTCTCTGTTAACTGGACATAGTAGGGAATCAATTTGTGATAATTTGTGATCATAAACTAGGTCACATTTCTGAGCCTATGCTCAGCACAGAGCTGTGCTGAGCACTTTACATGTATTATCTCATTTAATCCTATGATCAAGTATTATTAACGCATTTTACAGGTGAAGAAACTGACCCTGGGCAGGTAAAAGGATGTGCCCAAGGTCACAAAAATAGCAAATGCAGAGCTGAGTTTGAAACCCTGGTGTCTGACTCCAAAGCTTCCTCAGCAATCATGTGATTCTGCTGAATATGTATTGATTGGATAAGAAGCACATGCTCGGGCCGGGCGCGGTGGCTCAAGCCTGTAATCCCAGCACTTTGGGAGGCCGAGGCGGGTGGATCACGAGGTCAGGAGATCGAGACCATCCTGGCTAACATGGTGAAACCTCGTCTCTACTAAAAAAATACAAAAAACTAGCCGGGCGTGGTGGCGGGCGCCTGTAGTCCCAGCTACTCGGAGGCTGAGGCAGGAGAATGGCGTGAACCTGGGAGGCGGAGCTTGCAGTGAGCCGAGATCGCGCCACTGCACTCCAGCCTGGGTGACACAGTGCGAGACTCCGTCTCAAA
>NC_037688.1:24710654-24716882 GCF_003255815.1 Theropithecus gelada
CAAAAAAAAAAAAAAAAAAAAAAAAAAGAAGCACATGCTCCACCTGCTCCCCAAAGGCCTGGCAGCAACTTAGGAAGGAGAGTGAGCTGTTGGTCTATGGAAGCATTCTAGCAAGAGCTGGAGAGCACTAGGCAAGACATGAATTGGTCGGAGTGTGTGGGCCCCACCCTGAGGCTGGGACCTCTGACTATGCCTGGGATAGGGGGCTGTGTGCCTGCATGGGTCATGGGATACCCTGTATATGGCCTTTCCCTGTGTCCGGGCCAGCCCAGTCCTTGGGGCTGGGGGTGAACAAGAGCAGGTGGAAGCTTGGGGAGCCCGCCTCAAGCAGGCAGAGTTCAGCAGACCACAGCCTGTCCACTGTCCTGACCCTGTGGCCCTGGACTGGCCTCTGACCCCTCTCTCTGCCCTGGGCCTGGCACCTCTGGCTTGGGGAAGGGCCCAGAACTACTCAGGCACACAGTGAGGCCTGCCCTCCCACCTACTACCAGTCAGAATTTGTCTCAACTAAGTGAGAAATAGAGAGGGGGAGAGAGAGGGGGAGAGAGAGAGAGAGAGAGAGAGAGAGGGGTGGCGAGAGAGAGAGAGAGAGAGAGAGGGGGGGGGGGGGGGGAGAGAGAGAGAGAGAGAGAGAGAGAGAGAAAGTCAGGCAATTGCATAAGAAGATTTGAACAAAAATGGTTATGGCACTGGTGTTTGTAAGAAAGAGAAACTAGACACCATTGACATGTCCTCCTCGAGGGCTGGACAAAGAGATTCTGATGTGTCCATCCTGGCAGACTTTAGAAATAAATAGGAAAAGAAAAAGTGAGGGGGGAAGATCTTCATAGTTTATCTGACAGGAAACTGCTAATTGTCAATACTGTAAATGTCGGGGGGAATTGATCACAAAACAGAATGTACAGAATGTACACCAAGTTGAAATCCTTCCCCCAGCCCTCATACACACTCTTCCACCAGCTCCCTCGTGACTTACCCTATTGGCCAGTGGCCAGAGGGTGGGGGAGGGGACTTATCTTGGGAAGTGGATGAGATCACCCCAAGGCTGGCTGATTTAGTACTGGGTAACTTTTTCCACCCTTATGGCTCTCAGAGGCTTCTGTGCTGGCTCCTAAACCTTGGCGCCAGCCTCAGGCTGGAGGGGGGTTATGCTCCCCCTCCCCAGGGTGGAGATGGTGGCCAAAGCCGGATAGGGCACAGGTGCTGGGCTGACACAGAGATGGAGTGGCAGAGGGGGTCTGGGGAGTTCCAGGGCTCAGCTGGGACCCTATGAGTACTTTGCTCCCAGCAGATCTGGGTGTCCTGTCATTTCCCAGGGACCTGTGTGTGCAGAAAGTGCATTTTGTGGATACAGGAATATCCCAGAAGATAGCCACTGTGTGAAGAGCTGAGGGGTTTCCCTGGCAGTGCCTCTAACACCTTGGCATGTCTTGGGATTCCAATCAGCCAGTCAGGCTCTCCTCAGACAGGACTCCTCTTGTTTCTGGGCAAAATTCTGGTGGGGATGGTTGTAGGGGGAAGACATAAGCCTGTGTTGGGAAAGGGATTGGGGCTCAATTCCAGCTCAGCAAGTAACTATTCAGTTCAACTCACTGCCTGCCCCCACCTCCCACACCCCCACTCTCCCACCCCGCAGAGCCCATCAGGCCACTTCCAGCTTTAAGGAAGCTGCAGTGTGTCCCAATCCCCCGAGCACAGTCACACCTCTGAGCCTTTGCCCAGACAGTTGTCCCAGCCTGACCACATTTCCCCTCTCCAGCTGCCTTTGTCAAACCCCACCCTGGAGCTGGGTCAGGTGCCATCTGTCCCCAAGTCAGTGTCCATCATGTCAGCTTGTCTGTGTTCAGCTGGGATGAGCCTGAGGGCAGGAGCTGTGTCCAGGGAAAATTCTAGGACATACTGGATGAAGGAAAGGGTGGGCTCCTTGAAGGGGTCAGGGGTCAGGAGAGGACCAACTGTGTGCTCAGACCAGCTGTTCTGTGCCAGGGCCTCGAGGGGGGAACCTAGGAGCCTCAGGCCCCTCAAACCTCACAGCAAACAGCAAACAGCGAAAGAACAGGGGTGGGGCACTCTGCCTGGGCTCTGCCGGCGAGGAACAGGAACTGGGCAGAACCAGAGTGAGCTGGAGTGTCTCCTCCTTAGCCTGGGCCCTGGGCAGCAGGGCTGCGAATGGAATTCTCCAGTTGGATGGAGCTATTCCTGGAAAATCCCCATATGCCCTCCCAGAAATGTGCTTTTATGCCTGGCTCTGGCTCCTTCAGAGTTGGAGGAGAAGGGACCTTTCTGCTGCTGGGCAACTCAGGCAAGGCCCTTACCCTCTCTGGACCCCTGGGCCTGGACTCCAGGATAGATGAACAAGGATTCATGCATCTATTGAGTGCCATCTGTCAGCCTCACTAAATTCTCTCACCCTCCCTGAGAGGCAGGGATCAGGGTTCCCATCATCTGAGAAGGAGGTAGATGCTCAGAGATGCCAAGTGACTTACCCAAGGTCACATGGCTGAGTCGGGACTCAAGCCCCCACCGATCGAGGGCCAGCCTGCACGCGGTTCCAGCCCCCACCTGCATTTAGGGTCTCTGAATGGGCAGAGTGAGCCTGCAAGCTGAAGACACCACTGCCAGCTCAGGTCCACCTGAGGCCAGGCCTGGCTCTATGCCTGCCACTAAGAATAACTCTGGTGGTTCTGGGCATGGATCATGGCCCATCACCTGGGACCTATTTTTGTCCTTCGGGTAACAAGGAAGTCTCACCTTGTGCAGTAACCATTTGGGACAAGGATGGAACATGTGACCCCCAACCCCAGCTGATCTTGCTGCCCTGCCGGAAAGTGACCCCAATAGGGAAGGGGAGGGCGTGCCCCAGCCACTTCCCAGAATCTGGCTTCCTACCCCATCCCCCTCTTCTTAGCAGCCCATACCCCTGCACACACACACACACCATAACCAGGGTGCCCAGAGCATCTGCGTTTGTCCTTAGGATCCATTGCCACACCTCATGCAGTGGCAATTCCACTTACATCTAGCTGTGGACCAAGCCCATTTCCTCAGGTTCTAGTCAGAGGGCTCTAGAACCCAGGTACAGCGGCCAGCCAGGGATCTAGCATCTAGAACTGGACATTCAGAATTGGGGGCCTGGAATCCTATGGGGCAGTGGCTGATGGCATCTGAAGAAATCACAGAAGCTGTGGACATGACTACATCCACTCTGAAAGGTCAAGTGCCATCTCAGGGATCAACCCCAAAAGCGTTTTAGAGAAGGGGTGATCCCTGTATGGAGTGGAGCACAGAGACATAGAGGGCACCCCAGCAGATTTAGAGGAGCTCCTTTCTGCTGAAACCAGGCGTGTACACATGTATGGGGATGGAGTGGTAAGGGTCATGTCCAGAACCCAGTAACATAAAATAGATGCATAGAAAAAAGACTGGAAAGAAATCTGGTAAAAACATTACTGTAACAGCAAAACCAAGAATGACTGCAGCTGTAATGACAATAATAACAGAAGCTGTTCCATTTTTTGAGAGCCAGTTATGTGCCAGCCTCTGTGCTAAGTAAGGGCTTTGCTTGTATTATCTCAGTTAATCCCCACAGCGTGCTCCTCTCTGGGTGGGGGTGGTTGGAGAGTGGCCTGTGGGGTGAGCTCTATAAATGTGGTTTTTTTTTCTGCCAGGTCTGCAGCTTCCGCCGAGGTGGACAGAGGAGCCCCTAGGCCCCATCCATAGGGGATGTCGTGCTCTCCCTGCCAGCAATGCAGGGTGTGAGATGGCATAGCCAGCCCCCCTTGGGGATGCCTTCGGGGAGCCAGCCAGGCCCACTGAGCTAACCTCAGCCCCCACTTGGCCCTACTCCTCTAGGCGTTGGGGCTCAAAATAGCAGCCGCTAGAGAGCTGACAATCAAAGGCCAGCTAAAAAAAGGCCCCTCAGTCTGGGCTCTGTCGCACACGGCTTCTAGAGCCTATTTCAGGGGAGAGGGTGCCGACGTGCCAATGGAAAATCCATAGGGCGGGAGTCTCCCAAAGTGGGAGACCCATGTGCCTCCCTCTCCCCACCCCGGCCCCCCACCCAAGCGCTCACGTGCACACACACTCACACTTTGCAGCCCTTAGCCTGCCTTCCTGACCACTGGACCCTGTCATCTCCACCACAGCCCAGGAGATGGATGAGGGGATTGAGGCTCAGAGAAGGGAAGTGACTTGCCCAGGGTCACGTGGCTAGGAAGTGGACAGGACAGCTGCCAGATGGGTCCCTGTGGCTCACAGTCCAGTGCTCTCCCGTGAAGAAAGCCGCGTCATTGAGGAAGCCAATACATTGTTCTCTGGAGTGCCCAAAGCTCAGAGATGGGGCCAATGGTGGGGTGTTCTGGGTTGGACTGAGGGTGAGTAGGAGCTGAGGGTGACCTGTGGTCTTAGTCTCCACATCGAAGAAATCTCACTAGAAACCCTCAGGCCAGTTCTGAGGGGACCTTGCCTGGCTGTGGGAGAGGTGGCTGGAGAGGGTCCTCATCTGCACTGAGCCCAGCCCAGCCCCCTCATCCTATCCCTGTGACCACCCCTCGCCCTGCCCCGCCCAGGCCCCCAGAGACTGGCAGGCCCTGCCAAGTTTCCAGGGAATGTGTCAGATAAAGGGCTGGTGCTCATGACTCTCTCCCACCCAGCAGCTATCTCTGACCCTGCTGCCACTACCGCTGCCACTGCCACTGCCACCGCCACTGGGAGTTGGATACGAATAGCAACAGCCCCAGTGAGTGGGCACCCACAGGGACACCAACCGTGTCTTTAGGTGGCCAGCCTCAGCCTCAGACTGAGGATAAGTCTCCAGGTTCCCCTTTTCATCAGTTCCAGCCCCACCTAGCTCCCCCATCATCCCGGGGCCCAAATCCTGCCACATCTTAGGGTAAAACTCCAAGCCTCGTCCCCTGTGGCTGCTGCCTCAGCAGGGGGAATCTGGAGGGGATGCCATCGCCACATTGATCCTGAGCTGGGGCCTGAGCCCTGCCCTCCTCTGGGGAGCTTGTGACCTGGAGCTGGACATTGTCCCTCTCAGGGCCCACAAGCAGGGCAAGGTGGCACAGCAGCCCCTGGAGAATTACAGATAGCCAGCTGAGGCCTCTCCAGGGGCTGGGTCCCCCGTTGTCCTGGTGACCACAGTCTGGCCTGGCTTCTGAGTGCCCCTGTGAACTCTGACTTTCTGGTCAGTGGGGATGTGAAGAAGGTGAGGGTCCTCATGTCTCACAGATAGGGATCACTGGGATACGACCACTGGGTGGTGTTGGGGGGGCCCTGCATGAGTTCTGTGACACTCCTGTGAGGGTGTGAGGGTGGCTGTGTCACTCTAAGGTAAGAGGCTGTTGTCATGGAATCCATGGTGAGTGTAGTTGTGACACCAGAAGCAGGAGATCCAGGGAGCCTCATCTCCACCTGTGACACATGGGGGTGATGGAGGGAGCCGAGTCCCAGTCCCCACGTCAGTGATCCCTGCAGCTCTCACAGCCTGACTCATTGCATGGCCCCGGACCTGGTATCCCCAGCCTCCTTGCCCCTGGCTCTGGCGCCTTTCTCTCCTCGTGTCCTCCCTGTTCTCAGGTGACTCTTACTCTTTTGTCCCCCCTATGTCACCCACCTGCCAAAGGGGTCCCAGGGAGGAGGTCGGGGATGCTAGGGAAGACGAGGAAGGGTGGGCCGAGGCAAGCTCTTCACACACTCACACATTCTGATGTATGCATCACACAGACCAGACTGCAGCATACACTTATACACCCACAGACACACGTGTGCACACAGGCCTGGTAGAGTGACCGGGCCACTAGGAAGTCTCCCAAGCTCCGTCTTCCAACACCAGCCCTGTCTGGTAGGCCCCCACCACTCCTTAAGTCAGGGCCCCACGCCGCTGAGTCCCTCGCATTAGAAATGCGTCGTCCCGGGCCGGGCGCGGTGGCTCAAGCCTGTAATCCCAGCACTTTGGGAGGCCGAGACGGGCGGATCACGAGGTCAGGAGATCGAGACCATCCTGGCTAACGCGGTGAAACCCCGTCTCTACTAAAAAATACAAAAAACTAGCCGGGCGCGGTGGCCGGCGCCTGTAGTCCCAGCTACTCGGGAGGCTGAGGCAGGAGAATGGCGTAAACCCGGGAGGCGGAGCTTGCCGTGAGCTGAGATCCGGCCACAGCACTCCAGCCTGGGCGGCAGAGCGAGACTCCGTCTCAAAAAAAAAAAAAAAAAAAAAAAAAAAAA